>NC_092235.1:47895589-47965589 GCF_036320965.1 Panulirus ornatus | reverse complement strand
ATTCCGAGGGATCAAGAATTACCCCGTTACCACGTGTCGGACTGTGGGGCTAATGGAGGGAGCGAGTAGCTGGACTCCCTCTCCTTTTTTTTTTTCCCAAAGAACAGCCGGTGATTCCCTCAGCCCATCCTCGTTCTTAAGAACCTCGCTAACGCGAAATGCATTGAGTATATTATTATATTACAATATTTTATAATATTATATGATTAATTTATTATATGTAGACTTCGACTATGCAGGCCACCCTGATCTTCCAAACGAAGGTAATTTCAATCTGTCAACAACAAATAACCCTTTACTCGAATATGGGTTAGGGATGACTACCTTCTCCCAAACGTTTATGAAAGTATAATTCATAACGATAATTTGGGAAATAATTGAAGAATGGAGTGAAGAGTTAAACTCAAATGGACGATTTTTTTTAGTTCCCGTATTCATAAGAGCCGGGCTGGAGGAGCGGCAGACTTCCTTACGATGGTCTTGAGAACAGTTGACTCCTTGACCCACTGAGCACGAAGGTACGACCCTCGAGCACGACGACGGTGTCCAAAAGGTCTTCGATCTTATGGAAGGTCAGAGGCCAGGTTATCATACCTGTGGACCTCAGCGACCTGCTTAATGATCTCACCGCCGCTTGCCCTTCTACGCTCATCCTCCCTGTCTCTTGCCCTCCACACCCATCCTCTCCTGTTCCTTGCCCTTCCACACCCATCCTCCCCTGTTCCCTTGCCCTTCCACACCATCCTCCCTGTCCCTTGCCCTTCCACACCCATCCTCTCCTGTTCCTTGCCCTTCCACACCCATCCTCTCCTGTCCCTTGCCCTTCCACACCCATCCTCTCCTGTTCCTTGCCCTTCCACACCCATCCTCCCCTGTTCCTTGCCCATCCATGGGGCTCAAATGAGTTTTCCTTACAAAGGTCAACTTACCTGTCAAGGGCAAAGAAAAAAGTCTCATTGATGACTTTGTTGCCCCTCCCACTGATGTCTCTGTTGCCCCTCCCACTGATGTCTCTGTTGCCCCTCCCACTGATGTCTCTGTTGTCCCTCCCACTGATGTCTCTGTTGCCCCTCCCACTGATGTCTCTGTTGCCCCTCCCACTGATGTCTCTGTTGCCCCTCCCACTGATGTCTCTGTTGTCCCTCCCACTGATGTCTCTGTTGCCCCTCCCACTGATGTCTCTGTTGCCCCTCCCACTGATGCCTTTGTTTCCCTTCCCACTGATGTCTCTGTTGCCCCTCCCAATGATGTCTCTGTTGCCCCTCCCAATGATGTCTCTGTTGCCCCTCCCAATGATGTCTCTGTTGCCCCTCCCACTAATGTCTCTGTTGCTCGTACCACAAAGGTTCCTGTTGCTCGTACCGTTGATATCAATGTCCGTCTCAGTGATGGCTCTGTTACTCGTCCCAGTGATGTCTCCGCTGACTATCCCACTGTTGTCTCTGTTGCTCATCCCACTGATGTCCCTGTTGCCCGTTCCGTCGATATCCCTGGTTTTATCGTCCCTCTTCATGTTTCTGCTGCCAGGGGGAACAGAATACGACGGATATTGTTACTATAAATACATTCTTTATTTTAGGCCACAGCTAACTTGTAAACTTCTTGCGCCTTGAGATCACAGACAGAAACAAACAGAAAAGACAGAAGAGGCAAACAAACATACAGATACAACTAACATGTATAGGTAAAGTTGAACAAGTCATCCATTATACATAGTTAAATGCAGAGATTCAGTTTGGCAAGTAATGAAGGAAGCCACAAAATTATACACAGGAATAAGTTACTCGAAACGGCAGGGGAAATGGAAGTAGAGGAAAAGGGAAACACGTAAGTGACCCGAGGAAATAAAAAAAAAAAAGATTAGTAGGGGAAACAGGCATGAAAAATATGTAACGTGAAAAAGGCTGAAATACAGATTAAGAAATGAATAAAGAGAGGAAGAGGATTAGGGTGATAAGAGAGTGGGGGAGAAAGGCAGAAAGAAAGAGAGAGGGGAGAGAGACAGAAAGAGAGAGAGAGGGGAGAAAGACAGAAAGAAAGAGAGAGGGGAGAAAGACAGAAAGAAAGAGAGAGGGGAGAAAGACAGAAAGAAAGAGAGAGGGGAGAAAGACAGAAAGAAAGAGAGAGGGGAGAAAGACAGAAAGAAAGAGAGAGGGGAGAAAGACAGAAAGAAAGAGAGAGGGGAGAAAGACAGAAAGAAAGAGAGAGGGGAGAAAGACAGAAAGAAAGAGAGAGGGGAGAAAGACAGAAAGAAAGAGAGAGGGGAGAAAGACAGAAAGAAAGAGAGAGGGGAGATAGACAGAAAGAAAGAGAGAGGGGAGAGAGACAGAAAGAAAGAGAGAGGGGAGAAAGAAGTAGGGAAAAGTAGGTATGTAGATAAATAGACATGCAGATTGATTGACCCATTGGTTGATTGATTGACTGAAAGAGAGAAGAAGAGGGAAGAAAGAGAGAAGGGATAGATAGATTGATCGATATGTAGACAGATAGATACACAGCCTGAAGGAAAGAAATCGGGGAGGAACAGAAGTGAGTTAACGGAGACGAAGGGGGGAGGAGAGAGAGAGAATGAAATGGAGACGGAGGGAGGAAGATGGACGGCATCAGAATATCAGATTAATCAGGTTAAAATCAAGAGCAGTGGTAGTGTGACCCCCCCACCAACGTCCCTCTAATGCTGCTGTCCTCGTATAAACCAAGAGTGATGCGCAGGGTAAGGTTAGAAGGTTCCCCTCCCCTTACCTTATCTCTTCTCTTAGCAGCGGAATCCAGCGAGAACTTTAACTTCGACAGACGCATAAACCTCTTTGACCTCACGGCCGCTTAGTTAGCATCTCAGCTTTACGAAGAGGGGCGACCCGCACCTCAGCCTCCATGCTAGAGTAGCTAGTCCACGTCAGTGTGGATGGCCAGTATACTTCCATGTCTTGCCGACCCTGACGGTATACAAAGTCTCGTCGGTTATCTGGCAGAGAGAGAGAGAGAGAGCAAGTCCCAAAACAAAGCTTCTCTTCGCCATCCTGCGCCTCCCTTTCCTTTCACAAGAAGACAGACCTGTGATAAAGGAGCCGAGTCATTGGTCTAGAAAGCCGAAGAGATGTGTTGGATGTTGATAGTGATTCCAGAAGCTCAAGAGGCAGCTACTCCACACCCTAAATGGGTCTAACTCCCCCTCCAGTAACAGTGTAGGACATAATAACACTAGCCCTGCCTTGTACTACCCCGTCTCTGTCCATTCCGATTTGGATGGTTCTCGTTCCACATTTCTCTTAGCCAGAGAGGAATCCAGAGCCGTCCACCTAACCAGTCCTCCGGGTGCCATCGCTCCTTAACCATCATCCCTCTCCATCCGCCGTGGAGCACTCATTATTTCGGCTACTGTTCCCACGACCTTTGTGCATGTATCCCACCCACCAGAACCTGGCGGACGGCACGTGACTGGTGCTGCTTCCCCTAGTACTGTCTGTGTGGAGAGCAGCCACACGAATGTTGACCGTCACGCTGTATCCACCAGCTGAAAACATCGCTAACACCTTCTTCAGGTGTTGAGGTTGATAGGACCACACTAAGAAGGGAATGGAAAAGAAAATGAAAAAGAGAGTACGTGACAACGGAATAAAGACTGGGACAGAGAGAAGAGGAATGCAGTGAAAGGGTATAAAGAAAAAAGAAAAGGAGAGAGGGGTAGGAAGAGAAATACAGGCACAAAGAAAGAGAAATGGAGTGTAATGAGAGACAGATGTGTGAGAGTTAAAGGAAGAGGAAGAAAATGGCGAAACAGATAGACAGACAGCAGTCAGGCATGTAAACAGAGATACAGGCCAGAGATACGGAGACATGAAGAAAATAGTTCAAAAGAGCAAAAGAAACAGAGAAAAAAAAGGGGGGGGTTAGTGTGAGTGATAATGAGGGAGTGTGGAGAGGGAGAAGTTGGGGCGGGGGGAGTGTGGGAGAGGAGTCAGGGTCAGTTTTAGCGTCGCGCCGCCTCTCACACAGCCCGTGCACTGCACATCAACAAGTCCCACACCAAGAGTTGTCAGGTAATCCCTCATATCTCTAGTGTAGTATCTCACGACTCTCTGGTCTACGTAGGCTCTCTCATATGAGTTCTGTAAACCTTGTCGTCAAGATATACATAGACGAAGTATATTTGTGGCAGAGCAGGTGAAGGGTACAGAGGTAGGGGTGTATTATTATTTTTTTTTTTCATAATACGTTCAAGTGTCATGTTTGAGTTATTGGGACGTCAGTTAAGGGGACACACTACATGGGAACACATTATGGGGACACATCGCATGGGGACTCTGCATGGGACTTATTGTATGGGGACACACTTCATGAGGACTCACTGCATGGGACTTATTGTATGGGAGCATACTGCTTTGGGACACATTGTATGGGGACACAGTATTAGGGACACATTGTATGGGGACTCACTGAACGGAAACAATGGCAGTGTGAGAAGCAAGGTAAGGGGACGACAGGTGGTGTGGGACATATGATATGGGAACACTGATGGTAAAGTCCCCGGATGACGGGGGACTTAGGCTCTGGGGGACTGAGGTTGTGGCAACACTATGTGAGAAAGATGCAGGTGGTTAGGGTAGCCCGTGTTGACTGGACACATGCGCTATGGACACGGGTAAGTGTGTCAAGACACACAATTGGTAGGAAACATGGATGATAAGGGAGGGAGAGAGAGAGAGAGAGAGAGAGAGAGAGAGAGAGAGAGAGAGAGAGAGAGAGAGAGAGAGAGAGGAGGGAGGCAGGCAGGCAGAGAGAGCAAATTAGAAATCCCTGTTTTAGAGGAGTGCAGTGAGGGAGGGAGGGAGAGAGAGAGAGAGAGAGAGAGTGGCAGTGAGGGAGAGTGAGGGAGTGTGGGAGAGGTGTTAGGTCAGCTTTAGCGTCCCGCCGCCTCTCACACAGCCCGCGTACTACACATCACCAAACTCCTGATTTACTCAAACTTCTACACCTCTTCCCCCGGCAGTGTTCAATATCATATATTCTTCATAAAGGCTAACGACCCTCCGCTTCGCGCCAGTGGGCCAGTTTATGTGATGTTTCTACCTTCCTTCCACGCAGCCTAGTCTCACAACTGTGGTGGTAAAGGAATTTTGTTGCAATTTAGAATGCGTCTTCGCATTAGACAGCGAAATGACACATCGAAGTAGACAACAGAACGGAAAACGAGTTAAACAGTGAGGTTGAAAACAATGCAGACGACAAAGACCACCAGTCCATAGGATATATATATATATATATATATATATATATATATATATATATATATATATATATATATATTATTCCTGGGGATAGGGGAGAAAGAATACTTCCCACGTATTCCTGCGTGTCGTAGAAGGCGACTAAAAGGGAAGAGAGCGGGGGGCTGGAAATCCTCCCCTCTCATTTTTTTTTTTTTTTCCAAAAGAAGGAACAGAGAAGGGGGCCAGGTGAGGATATTCCCTCAAAGGCCCAGTCCTCTGTTCTTAACGCTACCTCGTTAATGCGGGAAATGGTGAATTTACAGTAAGAAAGAAAGAAAAGAATATATATATATATATATATATATATATATATATATATATATATATATATATATATATATATATATATATATGTTACAATTTGTATTTCATTTTTTCTTTAAGAAACGTCCGCTGCGTACGAATATATATCCACTGGCGATTATCACGTAACGTTGACTCTTCGTATATTCAGTGTGTGTGTATGATAGATAAGACCCCCGTTGTGTTCGTCAGAGCCTCTGTCATCTGATGAGGTTGGTGTAGCCTTACACACACACACACACACACACACACATACAGGAAGGGCTATACAGACTCCGGGTGACGTGTGCATTAAGGCAAATGTGCCCCAGCACTGAAGACGTTACCTGGCGCTGTGATTATTACGTTACGGGTGAGTGACAGGCCTTGGGGACACGATAGATAGCTGAATAGATAGCTGAACGATAACTAGATTGGCCATGCGATAGATAGATAGATAGATAGATGAATAAATAGATAAGCAGTTTAGACATGACATGGATAGAAAGATTGATAGGTGTATTGATAGTTGATAGAAAGATAACAGATTGGGTGGTAGAAAATGGATTTATCCTCTATAGATGGTTTTATAGACTAATACATCATTTTGGCTATTGGGACACTGTCATGCAGAGATAGATCTATAGATGGAGATACCGATATTCTCTTATAGATAGACAGAGGCGGAAGAGTATTGAGTTATACCGAGGTAAGCCAGTAAATCTCACGCTTTAGAATCTGAATGCATTAATATCAAAACAAAGTTGATTTCTAATTAACGCTCTAAATCAAATATGAATATAAATATTTCAAATATATAAGCATTGTGAACTGGTCCAGGTGAGAAGCGAGCACTGATGTGATGTGCATCCACGTTTTCATATATATTATTTCTGTTATAATGAAACATTTTTTCTTGTGCATACTGTTATTATTATTATTATTATCATCATTATTATTATTATTATTATTATTATTATTATTATTATTATTATTATTCCATGAACCCGATCACTTAGGCTCAGTCCTGTGTTCTTAAACGCTACCTCGCTAACACGAGAAATGGCGAATGTTTCACGTGTGCACAGAGTACAAAATGTAGTAACAGGCGTTCCTCTCCTCCCATCGGCCATGTATACATCACATGACCCATCACCGCTCAGGTCACTAGGAGGAGAGGCCAGGCGAGAACCCCCTCACTCCGAGTGCTCAAGCGCCAGAGTGTAGCCAGCCATCATAATGAAAGCCTATACTGAAGTCATGATCGGTGTGTTGAAGGTTGAAGTCATGCCGAAGTCGGGGATCACATACAGAAAATCAGGATCATTGTTTCAAGGAAGATCGGCGCTACACGAAGCTGGGGGGAAAAAGGATGGGAAACGAGGATGTTGTACAGAATGGTTAAGTTTTGGCTTGATGTCTCGAGTGGTCAAGGTTGTTTACCTGGGGCAGATGAGAGGCAACACCTGGGGCTCCCCTGATCCTAGGTCGGGTCTTCCTGACCTGCTGGGTCATATATAGCTGTGATCCTTCCCCTCCTCCTCCTCCTCCTCCTCACTTCCCCTCCCTCCCACCAACCTGTCCTAAGTGACCTGTGACGCGATACCAAACTCTCTCTCTCTCTCTCTCTCTCTCTCTCTCTCTCTCTCTCTCTCTCTCTCTCTCTCTCTCTCTCTCTCTCTCGTCCTCTGTCTGCACCTCATCCATCTATATGTTCAAGATATACGTGATGAACGTGGAAAACAGAGAACCGAGACATGGGCTAACGGGCCCCCTGTCGTCTTGTGTCCCATGTACTCCCATGTCTCCTGTTCGTGGAGCCCGCCACGTGTCTTGGGTTCCTCCTGCGTGATCCTAGGATGACAGATGACTTGATTATCATTATTCCTAGTTAAAAGATTATTCTCTCTCTCTCTCTCTCTCTCTCTCTCTCTCTCTCTCTCCAGATGGCTGTTCTTTGGCTACATTTAGGAAGAGATGAAATCTGCTCAGTTTGTTGCCTCGAGGATCTCACGAGAGAGAGAGAGAGAGAGAGAGAGAGAGAGAGAGAGAGAGAGAGAGAGAGAGAGAGAGAGAGAGAGAGAGAGAGAGAGAGTGGGGGGAGGGGGGGAGGACCTACAAAGTTGTTGATGGTCAGGTCCTGGATGAATTCCCTAGGGGGGGTCAGCACCTGGTCTAGTTTTACCCCTTCGGCTCAGCCTTGTCTCATGGTCCAGTGTTGCCACCTTGGTCGTCCCGTCTTGTTCCTTGGTCCGTTCCTCCCATTTGGTCCAGTTTTGTCCCCTGGTCCAGCTTACCTCCCCTGGTACAGTTGTTACCCCTTGTTCCAACTAACTGTACCCATAACTGCAGAACTAGGCAAGAGAAGGCCATTATACGTGTCTTCACATGCAACTGAGTGTATTTGTCACACCATCGGTGCCGCGACGAAGTCTGTGTTGTCCCCACAAAGCTGAGGTTGGGGCATAGCACAAAACACCAGGTGACTCGTGGCTATATGGCCTGCCCCTTCCAGAGTTCGAATCCGACCAATGTCGTATATACGAGTCTTCTTCAGTGACTTACTCATCATATGGTATCGTCCCAGAATGAGGATTTTCATTTGATAAGCTTGACGTGTAATAATTTTTTTTTTTTTTGTAACTTTTAAAAGTTAGGGTGTGATTATATCTCTGTAGCTATATCATCATCATTATTGTTTGCTTTCTTTTAAATGGGGGATGAGCTTTTCCATCCTTATATCATTTTTCATTCACGAAAAATTTTCTTATTGCTTGTTTTTGTTGTTTGTATACATGTAGATTATACGTCACCACAAAGGCAAAGAAAAATAGGCAACCAGTAGACAAGGTGGAGACCGCATCTGCGCCTTCCCCGGCTGACCACCCGCTCGCCAGGCTCCAGGTATAACCTAACCTCACCTCCTCCGACAACAGTGGAATGTAAAGCGTATCTTCCACAAAGAAAAGATTCATAGTTATGTTGGAGGTATTTATGTGTATGTTTGAATAATGCGTATGGAGTGTTTTGATCCCTACATGTAGAGTGCACCGAATCCATGATATTATAACTCTAGAATTGCTTTACGTGTGGTTTGATATTAATGAGAGAAAAATTGATACCAGTTGTTGAAGTTTGCCCAGTAAACGTAAAAGACAAGTTTGTTACGGTCTGATGTAATGGTGGTTGGAACAAAGGTAATTGTGGCTGTAGTGGTTGTTGTAGTACTGTTGAAGGATAGTGTGTAGTTATGACAGGCGGGTAGTAAAGTTGTTTGTGATGTTGATGGTAGCTGTGATAGGATTGTTGTTGTTGGTAATTCCTTTTCTACACAACCCCATATCGCTTATCAGATGGTTTGTCAGTGACCATATATCTGCTAAGCCAGCTGAATGTTGTATTGGCACCTCAACAGTTTGGACTGGACAGACTTAAGATATATCAATGTATATACCTTCCATGGGAAGATTACTGCCTTTTCTCTGCTGTGTGTTCAACAGGGGTTATTTCTGGGGAAATTAAGGCAAGCATCCCCCCTTCCTCTAAAGAGAATCTCGTCTTCCAACCCGGAATTCAGCCTGCACTGCTCTACAGCCAATGCGGGCCAGGAGCCTGGCATGCCTATCGGACTAGGAAAACTCTTCTTGCTCCTACTTGCATTCAGCTTTCATTCCTGCGAGAAATCGTTGCAGATAGTCTACTTGTGAGACAAGCTTTCCTTTCTCCAAAGGAAGTGAGACAGCCTCTCCTCTGCTTACCCACTAATAGGTCTTTTTGGTGTTTAGCCGAAGTAGAACTTAAGATTTCTACATTTCCTTCGCTTTGCTGTCACGACAACACTTTAGCCGTCTTCCCTAATGATAAGGCAAGTCCTTCTGGTTCTCATATCTCCAGTGACTCCACCTTGGGAGACTGTAACATCGTCTCACCCCTTGTTTCTAATCCTGTAATCTCTTCTCGTACAGTTCAGAGAGCACTTCTCTTATTGGACACGAGCAAGGCGCACGGAACTAATGGCATTTCTTCCTCTTGGCTTGAAGGAGTGTGCTTTTGAGCTTTTGCCTGTGCTTGCTTATCTGGTCACTTCTTTGTCATAAAGAATATTTTTCCTTTGTTTTGAAAAGTTGCGTTAGCACAGCCCATCCCAAAGAACGGATGACTATGTTAATCCATCCAACTATTGCCCTGTTGTTCTAACTTTTACTATTTTTAAAGTCTTTTGACTCCTACTCAACCCCCAGTTCATTAAGCACCTTGAACCTCTTTTCTTTCTGATTATCAGTATAATTTTTGCAAGGTGAGATCCGCCGGTGATATCCCTTCCTGTCTTGCAAATGAATAGTCATCATCTCTGGCGGCCTTTGGGGAATCCTGTGTTGTAACCCTTGATTTATCGAAAGCTTCTGACAAACCTGTGGCATCGGCGTTTGATCTCTAAGCTCCCCTCTCTTGTCTCTCCTTCCCCCACTCTTCTCTCATGCCTAACTTCCTCTCCATCCTGTCCGTCTCCGTCGTTCCTCATCAATAGCGGTGTCCCTCTGGGCTTTGTCCTGTCTCCTACGCTCTTTCTTTTTTTTCATCAATGCTTCCCATTCTTCATCAGATCATCAAATGCAATTAAGCGGTGACAACTCAGCACCGCGTTCTTTCCCGTCTTTCAAATCTGCTTCATCTTCTCTTGCTCTATTGGCGTTTCGCCTCGTCATAACTGTGTATACACACTCGGACAGGATTTCCCACCGGGGTAGCAATTTCTGCTCCCTATTTTTGATCGATTTGTGCTGTAAGAACGACGAGTTTGAAGTCAGCCGTAAGACCTTTTGGTTTAGGAACTGGTTCTCAGTGAGTGAGTGAAGTTCTAAGTTACATAAATGGTGAACTGTTTGCAAGGACTGGGTAACAAAGGATGAATTATTTAAGAAGTTGCACATTTAGCGAATCATTTACAAAGGCTATTTAACGCTGACTTAATGTTAACAAGGTGATGTTAAATACTCTGTTTACAACATGTAGAGTTAGGATACTTTTCAAGTATCTGAAGTGGAACATTGCCGTGGGGGAAACGCTTACACAAATTTTATAATGTTTGACAGGAATAATTCCTGAATTCTCTTAATATCATAGTCATGTGAATAATGCTGCTGGGAGCGAGAGTAATACTGTTGATAAAGTGTATGTTTATCTCTTCATTATCAGTGGGAGGGGCAAACTCTCATGAGTATCAATAGCTCAGCCTGAGTCTGGAAACATTA
The DNA here is from genome assembly GCF_036320965.1 of Panulirus ornatus. NCBI lineage: Eukaryota > Metazoa > Arthropoda > Malacostraca > Decapoda > Palinuridae > Panulirus > Panulirus ornatus. Next base: position 47,954,785 of record NC_092235.1, on the reverse strand, counting down.
GAGTATCTGTTGACTTTTAGTGGAATCGTATGTATAGATATACATATGATCCTCCTAGCATGGTAGATGGATTTGTTTGTGTTGATTCCACATCGTCTTGAGTCGAAAGAGAATCTCTCTCTCTCTCTCTCTCTCTCTCTCTCTCTCTCTCTCTCTCTCTCTCTCTCTCTCTCTCTCTCTCTCTCTCTCTCTCTCTCGTTAAAATGTGTTAAGGATACTGGCAAGTAACTGATCCAAGTTGTCGGCACGTAACGTTCGGTAAGACATTATGTCACATGATTACTGTACGAGCGTTAGCGATCAACTGTGACGTTTGATTGTTTTGGTCCCCAGACTGTCATAAAAAAAGACGAAGAAAAATTATAGAGCAAGTACAAAGACGCGCGACAAAATTGATCCTGTCAATTAGGGATCTGGCATACGAAGAGAGGCTAAAACGATCGAGTCTCTTCCTTTAAAGAACATAGACTCCGCGGCGACTTCATCCAAGTGTTCAAAATTCTGAACAAGTATGATAACGTAAATCATGAACATCTTTTCGAAATACAAGAAAGTACGGTGACCAGGACAAATGGAATAAAATTCAAAGCCAAAAGATGTAGTACGGACGTGGGAAAGAACGTCTTTTCCTATAGGTGTGTTAAGCACTGGAATAAGTTAGTCAGACGTAGTGCATGCTTAGACTATAAGTCGTTTAGACAAATATTTCATAAAGTCAGGTAGACTCTTGAGAAAAACGACAGAAATAAACTGTATAAACGACAGCGTTAACGGGGACAGTAGAAGGTTAGTGTGCAGCAGCGGGGAGACTGTGATAGCTTAAAGAAACTGCTGAGCGGAGTTATATTTTCTTGTTAAACTTTCTTTTTTTTCCAGACAACCCATACTGTCGTGGACCAACCAGGCCTCCTCGTGTCTGTCATTCTTATGTAAACTTTCGAACTCTTACCCTCTCAAATCTTTCCTAGCCCTTAAGATCTGCCCCTTTTTAAAAAGGATGGTTTACCACTTCATCCAAAACTCTCAAAATTATTTTTTTTTCTCCGTTCTCTTCTTAGTTTTCTGTCCTGTCAGCCTCTTTCCATATATCGTTGAAGGTCTGGCTCGGTAGAGGACTTGTCCGTGATCGGCGGCTGTTAACATAAAAAGAAAAGGAAAATTAAGGATTTGATGGTAATGCTATTAGTTCTGGTGGCGGGCAAGAGTAATTAATGAGGGCGTGATTATAGTTGTAATGGTAGCAGTTAAGGGTCGTGAGGGTGCTGGTGGTTAGGGAGGGATAGTGATATCTAGTCATAGAGATAGCATTTTAATTGCCTCCACTCACTACACTCACTGGCCATCCTACACCCTCACCCTCCACCGCACACCGGCACCCACCACCGTACACCCTCACCGACCACCGTCCAACCTCACCCACTACCGAATACCCTCACCCACCACCGATCACCCACCACCGATCACCCACCACCCACCCCACAATCCTCCCCAAGCTGCCTTACCCTCAGATTCAATATTGTAATTCGGTGAGACGAGTAGGAGAGTTGTCACCAGCCTAAGTGATCAGTGCTCGTGTTTAGGCCTTGTGATCCCCTCGAAGATGTCTCCCTCTTTTCCTTTTCCCCCTCTCACCCACGCCGCTAGTACCACCTTACTTCCCCCTCCCCTCACTCAAGCCCCAGGCTCTCCCCTCACCGCGTTCCAGCCTCATCTACCCGGGCCAACACACGCTAGTAGGCTCCTGTTTTGTGATGATGAGGTGGTATCATCGGCCGGCGGGACAAGTGGCGTTGGCTGGCGTGCTGGTGTGTGTGGCCGGCCGGCTTCCTCAGCCCTGCTCCCTGCCTCCCTCCCTCCCTCCCTCCCTCCCTCCGCCCAGGAAATCTGATCCTCTCCGCCAGGTCCACACGAGCGCCAGTCTCTCACCCTCCCTGGCTCTCTTCCTCCCTCCTGCCTCTCCCTACCCGCCTGCCTCTCCCTACCCGCCTCACTACCTCCCCTTTTTTTTTCTGCTTGACTCCTCATAACATTCTCCTTCCTTTTGGGGGGCTTACATTCCTTCTTTGTACCTCCTTCAACCCTGCCCTCATCTTCCTTTCTCTATTTCCTTCTCTCCATTCTTTACTTCCCCTTCTCCCTCCTCATTTTCCCTTTCCCTTAATACATTACCTTACCCCCTGCCCTCGCCTTCCCCTCTCCAGCTAAGTGAATAAGCCTGTTTAATTAAGGACAGTATTTCAACTTTTTTCTGTTTCCAGATTAGAGACTATGATACATCTTCCCTGGGGTATCCAGCGGCCGAAATTAGATGAGAAGATGTTTTTCGTTCATCCTTTCCTGCAAAATTTCCATGTCAGTAGACTCTCCTCATACTACATAGGCTTCCCTCATCGTTATCTTGCTGGTGGCTCATGTGCCGGAGGGAGTGGCGGGTGGTTAGTAGCTTTATACTTCACAATCCCGTCCCCAGCTATAGTCCCCAGCTATAAGCTCGTTTTACACCATAATCCCTGTCCCTCACATGTGTACCCCACCCCACCCTTGCCCTACCCTGTACTACACCTTACATCCCACCTGCCTTTCCTCTCATTGTGTAGTTTTCCCATCTCTTTTTCTATCTTCAGTCTTTCCTCCTCCAATTTTTTGATACAGACATTCCGCCTCTTTCTCTTCTTAACCTTACTTCATTCTTCCTTTTTGTGAAAAAACAAGAGACGTCATCTTTTATTATTCTAGCTGGTCAACAAATGCAACTTTCAAAATCACATTTGTGGTGTTCCGTATTTCCCGTGGCTTTATATTGAAAAATAAAGCGTAACGTGCACATGAGTCTCTCTGTCTGGTCGTCAGCCTCTCCATCAGTTTTTTAGCAGGCTTGAGCCAGACTCACCTCATACCATATGGTCGCCACGGAGAGTGTGTTATCATGGGGATTGTGGTTATCACATACACACACGTCACTGACATGCTGACCCCCTGTATGATATGCTGACCCCCTATATGATATGCTAACCCCCTGTATGACTTGCTCATCCCATGTATGATATGCTGACCCCCTGTATGACTTGCTGACCCCCTGTATGACTTGCTGACCCCCTGTATGACATGCTGACCCCCTGTATGACTTGCTGACCCCCTGTATGACTTGCTGACCCCCTGTATGACTTGCTCACCCCCTGTATGACTTGCTCACCCCCTGTATGACTTGCTCACCCCCTGTATGACTTGCTCACCCCCTGTATGACTTGCTCACCCCCTGTATGACTTGCTCACCCCCTGTATGACTTGCTCATCCCATATATGATATGCTGACCCCCTGTATGACATGCTGACCCCCTGTATAACTTGCTGACCCCCTGTATGACTTGCTGACCCCCTGTATGACTTGCTGACCTCCTGTATGACATGCTGACCCCCTGTATGACTTGCTCACCCCCTGTATGACTTGCTCACCCCCTGTATGACATGCTGACCCCCTGTATGACTTGCTGACCCCCTGTATGACTTGCTGACCCCCTGTATGTCTTGCTGACCCCCTGTATGACATGCTGACCCCCTGTATGACTTGCTCACCCCCTGTATGACTTGCTCACCCCCTGTATGACTTGCTCACCCCCTGTATGACTTGCTCACCCCCTGTATAACTTGCTCACCCCCTGTATGACTTGCTCATCCCATGTATGATATGCTGACCCCCTGTATGATATGCTGACCCCCTGTATGACTTGCTAACTCCCTGTATGACTTGCTGACCCTCTGTATGACTTGCTGACCCCCTGTATGACTTGCTGACCCCCTGTATGACTTGCTGACCCCCTGTATGACATGCTGACCCCCTGTATGACATGCTGACCCCCTGTATGACAAGCTGACACCTTGTATGAGTTGCTGACCCCCTGTATGACTTGCTGACCCCCTGTATGACATGCTAACCCCCTGTATGACAAGCTGACACCTTGTAGGAGTTGCTGACCCCCTGTATGAGTTGCTGACCCCCTGTATGACTTGCTGACCCCCTGTATGACTTGCTGACCCCCTGTATGACTTGCTGACCCCCTGTATGACATGCTAACCCCCTGTATGACAAGCTGACACCTTGTATGAGTTGCTGACCCCCTGTATGACTTGCTCCCCCCCCCCCCCCCCCCCTGTATGACTTGTTGACCCCTTGTGTGACTTGCTCACCCCCTGTATGACTTGCTCATCCCATGTATGACATGCTGACCCCCTGTATGACATGCTGACCCCCTGTATGATATGCTGACCCCCTGTATGACTTCCTGACCCCCTGTATTTTTGGTTAATCTTAATCAAGCTTGCCTGGAGCCCCCAGGGCTCGTTCTGGTGATGTGTTCAATGCAGCTGGCGTTAGTTCCTTTGAGAGAAGGCCATAAACTGTTGTCGGAGTCAAGACTTTATCCTCATGGTCTCCATGTAATCAAACAAATGAACTGAATATGTTCATCGGAAAGGAAGGAGGGAAGGGAAACAAAGTGAACGGGAGTTGAGACAAGATGATGAGATGGTCTCGTGCACCCTGAGGTTTGCCGTGGGTTATGGTGTTCCTGTATGAAGGTAACTGTCAGGAGGAGGAGGAGGGAAATACAGACACTCGCCCTTGACTGCGCCATCTCCATTCTGTCTTGTCCAGCGACCGTGTTAACGACCGTAATTTTACTGTGGGTTGTAAATCAAGATCTCATTAGCATGAAAGTCTTTATATTTGAAGTATAAACAGAGAGATGTGAAATTAATGATGTTTTGTCTCGTACGTGCAAAAAGATGAATGTGAAAGTATGAGAAATGTGTTAATTTAACTGTGGAATGTAAATCAAATTCTGATTAACATAAGAGTCTTTATATTCTAAGTATACACGGGGAGAGATGTAATATTAATGATATTTCATCTCATACAACCAAAGGCTCAGTCCTCTGTTCTTAACGCTACCTCGCTGACGCGGGAGATGGCGAATAGTATGAAGAAAAAAAAGGTGAATGTGAAATCAAAAGAAAAGAATATTTCTTCTTATTTAATGGATGTGGACCTCCAGCGCGTGGCAGAGTAACAGTATGCAAGCGACATATCCCACTGACTTATGATTTCCAGGTGATGTCAAATGATGTACTCCTGTAGGATCTTAGCTTTCATCTAAGTCTCAGATATGCTTTGCTCTCTTTCTTCCCCCATGAGAATTGATTGACCCGACTGGACATCATGATTAAGCCACGAACTGCATTACCATTACGTGTGATTGATAATGATTAGGGCCGATGTGAGATGATTTCCCTCAGTTTTACGTAGAAAACAGAAAGATCGTAAACAGACTCTTGTCTTTTTTTCAGTCTGAACAGATGTCATCAGAAACAGATGGAAGCTTATTTTGGTTCGTAAGACCATCTAGAAATTACTAGAATGTCCAAGTTTTTGAGGCAGGAGGAGCCTGGAGCGTGTACATGGAATGTTCAAATACTCAAGGCTCTAGAAGCTTAGAATGTTTGCCTGAAACACCCAGTTGTTTGAGGTTGGAGGATCCTAGGCCGTTTGCCTGGAATGTCCAAGTGTTTGAGGTTGAAGGAGCCTGGGATGTATCCCTCGGATGCCCAGGTGTTTGAGGCTAGAGGAGGCTAGGGTACATTCCTGGAAAGTCCAAGTGTTTGTGGTGGCGGAACCTGGAAGTGCTTCGCTTGACTGTCAAAGTGCTTGGTGCTGAAGGAGCCTGGGACGTATGCCTGGAATGTCAAAGCGTTTGAGGTTTGCGGAGCCTGGGGGGCGTGTGTCTAGAATGTCCAAATGTTTGAGGCTAGAGGAGCCCTAGGTGTGTGCCTGGAATGTACAAGTGTCTGAGATTGGAGTTGCTTGGGGCGTGTGCCTGGAATGCCCAAGTCTCTAAGGCTAGAAGAGCTTGGAGCCGGGGAGTGGACGGTGGCCATTGTATAGACAGGTGTGAGAGGGTCGGCCGGCGGGTCCTGACCCCCACCCACCCAGCTGCACCCAGCCTTCAGCGGGACGAGGGAGGGACACGCGCACATACCACCCGCTGAATATATTGGTACCTCTTTTTACCGTTTAGGGTCTTCCACAACCTCTTACCGTCGCTTACGTATGATTAGATTGTAAGCCGTGAAAATAAGCGGGGAAGTTAAGGGGAAAGGAACCAAAATATACAGCGTGAGCCGAAGGATCGGCAACTCCCACTAAAACCTTGCAAAGTAACTTTGTTTTATTCGTATACTGGATGATGCTTCCCGGGCAAATGACCTCTTTTGCTTTCATAAGTAGTTTCTTGCCTGAATCAGCTGTACTGTTCCATTGTGTTTTTTCTCTTTATTATCGCACTAAGTACCTAGATAACGTCTGTGAACACAAGTACTCCAGTATTTTGCCTGGAAGGAACCTGCAGAATGTGTGCCAGATTTTCCCCCTGATACAGTAACTGACTGTAACCAACGACTCTCTAAAATCGAGTGCCCAAAAACTCATGGACACCGAAGGGAAGGAGGGAGTCTGTTTGTTCTGATTCATTTTGCAGCAAAGAGCAGCGCGTCTGTTGTGTATCTCACCATCAAGTTGACGGTGGCGCAGAAGGGGATTCAGAGAACACAGAGGTTCCAGGAATTGGAATATAATGATGGAATTATTATAAAGCTTTAAGAAGACAGGCACGAACGCGCCACTTTCATATTTGAAGAAAACGAACATCAGAGTTTCTAATAAAGGGTAGATAACTGTAACATCGACAAGAATTATAGATTTTGAAGAATTCCGTTTCCTTCTGAAGGTAATTCAACGTATAGGTTATTGTGAGAACAAAGGATAAGGGATAATGTGTTTTGATACGAAGCCTGATAACGATAGCCAGAAGACAAAATAACATGATCATACTCTTATCATAATAATCACATAGGCATCATTTTACGTTAACTAATTGTTGTTGTTCTTACACTAACTCCCGATGTTCTTTGCATACAATCACTGCAAAATTATTGCCAAAAATAGCAAGCAAGAACATATAACACCCTTGAGCAAACACAAACTCTTGAGTGTAAGACTCGCCGGAGAGGCTTGCGCTTCTGCTGGTTGAGTGAGGGAGTCACGGGCCTGCTCCCGCGACGCTTATTGGTTCCTGCATCTGGCGGGGTTGGCGTTCTTGCGTTACCAAACAGAACGAAACGGAACAAATAGCAAATCTATTGATCTCGGCCCTTGATCTTCAATGTACTGCCGGTCATTCCTTCATCAGCTGCCAAAGGGCTTGATGGGCTTATGGAAAAGAGTGTGGGTTTTAGCAAGAAGAGAGACGGGAGTGTATAATTATCCCACTGCAGGTGTCTGCTGTCCTGCCAGGATCGAATGGTAACAGATAACACCGCCTGGACGCTCCATGGATCCGCCAGGTCTGGAGGAGGAAACTGGAATATCTGTCCTCAGGGCAGCGGGGCTGTCGTATGGCTTCGCTTGATCATATCGTTGACTTAACTGCCTCTAGTGAACCCGCCCAACCTGACCTACCGCAGCTTGGGACATGACGCCCTAGCGGTGTGATGCGCCTCTGCCACACTCGTTCATAAGTCGTGTGGAGGATAGGGAAGGCCAGATGGGAAAAAAAAAAATTACAGCAGTGTGGAGGGCTTTGCGAGTGGGGCTAACCGCCGAAGGGGAAGTCTGGAACTGCCAGTGGAAAATTTCCAAACGTGAGGGGCGCCAACTGGTAGGAGACAGGCTATCTGCCTTTAAGGGAAGTGGTTCGCTTTAGTACAACAGAGGTGGTCTTCCCCCTGACGGAGGAGCTGTAGTGTTCTCTCCTGTAGTTCTCCTGAGGCTCTAGTCTGGAAGAGGGGACAAAGTAGACGTCTCAGTGAGGGTGAGAATGCGAATGAATTAGGATTCTGATCATCAGTTTGTATAGAAGACTTCCATCCTGATTATATGTTGATTGAACTGTTTGCCGGATTCGAATGAATTTGGAAGTGTCAGGAGAAAACTAGAGAAACATCCTCATAATATATCCACTGATCAGTATTGTGAATATCTTTCGGCCAAACTAGAGAATATCCTCAAGTACAAGGAGTTATCATCAGGTTATCAAAGAGAATATCCCATATCAATACAGTGGATGAATATTCGAAGACCTCACAAACAGTATCCTGTGCCACTAGATAGAAATTTCCAGGTCAACACGAAGACTGTCTTAGGTTAAAGAAAATAAACTTGAGCAAATTCTAGGTCGCACCTCACCACCCAGGTCAGAGCAACCTGTTTCCCCAGGTCTTTACTAGAGATACAGTTGCTCTGAACAAAAAGAAAATCAAATACCAGGTCTGTGGTCGAAAGGTGGTGAGTCGAGACGAACAGTGGCCCAATCTAGGTCACTTGTGGCCCTAGGTCCGCACTAGGAAGACAAAAGACAAGGACGAACCAAACCTGTGTGAACGCAGGTCAAGACAGAAACGCCCCTGGGTCTGCAGGAAAAAAACTACGTCAGGTCAAACTGTATCCAAGGATGAGAGAGAAACATTCCTACGTCATGACAAACAGCAGCCCAGGTCAAGCTAACCAGTCGCCCAGGTCAGGAATGTAGCATTTCCCTGGGTCTTCACACGTGAGTCACCAGGTCAGGACAAGAATACAAGCCAACCATGTAGCGGCGATGACCACGCTGGCTGGAGTGACTGCGGCAACCAGTGTGAGAGGCTCGGCAGGGCATCGGTTAATCATTAAACCCATTCGTAACCGCTGCTAGCTGGTCTATGAGTATACATCATTTCAACAGAAACCTTTTCTAAAACTCGTCAGTTTAGAAAGTCATTGTTTCGTTTATAAGAATGAGGTTCGAAGTCAATTGATTTGTGGTGAAAGATCACCAATACTCCATCATCAGATTCTCGAACTAGGCTAAACTTTTGTGGTGAAGCGACGAGTATAAATAAGGACAAGAATTTATCCTGATGCGGTTGACTCACCGTCACGCCGCTAGGGGAAGGTGGCGCTGCGATCTCTGCCTCCGTCTCCTGATGACTTCCCCCGACGGCCGTACAATAATCATAACGCCAGTGATGTAGTAAATTACGGGAGGCACAGCTATTGTCACTCGTGCGGCCGTGCTCCCATCACTGGTACACCCGCTGGTCTGGATCGGATGAGGAGGAAGCTACGGTAAACTCTCTCTCTCTCTCTCTCTCTCTCTCTCTCTCTCTCTCTCTCTCTCTCTCTCTCTCTCTCTCTCTCTCTCTCTGAAGAGACTTAGCCCTCAAATGCTGCCTCAGGCCCTCAACACGTGTGGCCTCCCTCTATCTCCGTCAATTATCCCCGTCTCTGAGTCCCACGTTTATCCCCATAAATCTACGCTTGAACATGTGTCTGTGGATGATTACCATATATATATATATATATATATATATATATATATATATATATATATATATATATATATATATATATATATATATATATGAATCTTATTTATACACATACGAACACACCTCAGCTTACGCCAGGTACCCATTCATTGGCCAGCTCTAGAGGGGAGGGTGAACGGCTGGGTTCGCTGTGAGACGGCTGCCCTGTTTGGGGATGAACCTTGGCTGTCAAGTTATGTGGGATCGATACGCTAACCACTGCACCACGGAGGCTCTTGGGGTGGCTACTATTTGTGTGTTGCGGGGAGAGACTTACCACGCTCGTGCTGCTCCGTCTCTTAACCTCCTGCTTATGTGTCGTGTCTTTACTCCCCGGTTTTTAAACACACACACACACACACACACACACACACACACCAGCCTGAGCCAGGTGTGTGTGTGTGTGTTTGTGTGTGTGTGTGTGTGTGTGTGTGTGTGTGTACACAAGTGGTTATACCACCAGCTTTGCTCATTGCAGTCAAGTCAATGATGTCAAATCATCGTCACGTTACAATTTGAACGACCCGACCACAGCTTGAACCGTCACACCACACACCATCAGCAGTGGTCACCACAGCTTGAAAAATCAGATCATAAACCATCAGTAGTCATCACCACAGCTTCACCAGTCATCGCCACAGCTTCACCAGTCATCGCCACAGCTTAAACGATCACACCATAAGCCATCACCACAGCTTAGATCTCCAAACCGTAAACCAACAGTAGTGGGTTAGTCAAAACAGCTTATGACCAGATCTTGAGCACCACAGCTTAAACAAGAACGCTGTGTGTTCGTCTCAGAGTTAGCTCGCCTCTCCCCCCCCCCCCTCTCCCTCATTACCTTCCCCCTCAACCCATGACAGACCCCCCATTACTCCTCCTCCACCCTCCCACCCTCCCTGTCTCCCTCTTGTTCCCTCCCTCTCCTACGCCGTCTCTCCCTCCTTTCCTTTCAAACCCTTCCCACCTACTCTGGCCTCCCATACTGCTCTCTCCTCCCTGTGGTGGTAAGGGGAAGCTTCTCTCTCTCTCTCTCTCTCTCTCTCTCTCTCTCTCTCTCTCTCTCTCTCTCTCTCTCTCTCTCTCTCTCTCTGAGATATCTCCCTGTGAGCCAGTGTTGGTGATGGTAGAGAGAGAGAGAGAGAGAGAGAGAGAGAGAGAGAGAGAGAGAGAGAGAGAGAGAGAGAGAGGCTAGCCGAAGAAGGTATCCAAATTCATATGGCGGTGCGTATCGATTGGCACGCGGGGCTTTATATTACTGACACGTCCTTACGGTGTCTTTTGGTCGGGGTAAACGAGAGGGGGGCGGGGCGGGGGAAGGGGGAGGTGCTCTCCTCCTGGGGCGGGGCGCCTGCTCGCTTTGTCCACGTAGTCTGCCCACTCTAGTGTCTCTCTCTCTCTCTCTCTCTCTCTCTCTCTCTCCTACGTGGGTTTCATTCATTCCTCTCCCAAATCCGGTGTATTTATTCTTCCCCTTGAATGACCTGTCGCCACGTAGGTAGGTAATCCTCTTGTGTAAATGCATTTGTGCTCCGACTCCTGCCTGTTGTAAGAGCCAAACATATATATTAAAAAAATAATAAATTATATAGACAAGAAAACAGATATCGTAAGAGGAGAAATTCTAACCCAAGCTGTTCTATTACTTCAGTCCACCAAAACTGTTGAGAGCTGATGTGTCGTTGAGGAAGTTACCGTTACTGTTTTATCCCCGTTGGTCATCAACGAGCCCTTGCCGTTTTTCGTTGGTCATCATCGAACTCTTGCCGTTTTCCGTTGGTCATGAACGAGCCCTTGCCGTTTTTCGTTGATCATCATCGAACTCTTGCCGTTTTCCGTTGGTCATCAACGAGCTCTTGCCGTTTTTCGTTGGTCATCATCGAACTCTTGCCGTTTTCCGTTGGTCATCATCGAACTCTTGCCGTTTTCCGTTGGCCATCAACGAGCCCTCGTCGTTTACCCGTTGGTCATTATGACACCGCCGTTAGAATTCATCAGTGTCGCTCCTGTCGTTAGTTCGGGTCATAATGCTGTAGTTAAAGCTGATGTATCGAGTTTAGCGAAGTTGTGTACACATGATGTGATGTGTGACGAACAAAGCTTGATCGAGCTAATCTTCCCATCCGTTACCTGGCAAAGGGCATTAACGCGTTCCATAATGCTAACGTTGGACCCGCTGTATATCTACGAGTGTTACAGTAAATATACTGATATACGTTATCTGTAATGTGTGACGTGCTTTTTAACATGTCGTGTGTAGAGTAACGCTAGTCCTGTGTACAAGGATGTAGATTGTACAACTTCTTCGGCGAGTCAGTTGGTGAGGCGTAAACACGTACGTGTATTGATGTAGTTGATGGCCCATTAGTCCTGACGTTGATGTACTGAAGCTCAGCTGGGGTTAAGTCGTTGTGCCGTGTGTCACGTTTGTTAGATATACGAGCCATGATCAAAGGTAACGCGGAAGATTAGATCGCGCCTGGTATACTGTAGTGTATGTTATCGACGTTTAACACCGGGCCCGAGGCATTGCCCTGCGGGACGTCGCTGTGCGCTGAATATGACGACTTTTAAGTTCAGGTAATTAAGTCGAGTTGCGCTGTCGAGGAAAGTTCCTTGAAGGTGCGGTTCTCAGTGCCTTACCTCGACTATTTATTATACCGTCTTCTTTTACCTGTAAAAGTCGTTACTCACACAAGTGTCTCTGCTTTCTCATTTTTTTTTTTTATCATTATTTTTCATTCTTTTGATTACGCTCTCCGAAATGAACTGGTGAATGAGTCAGGTCTAGCAATGCTCTCCCCGTCCAGTGTTATTGCATCTTCCTATCTTTTCTCATCCACATCGTCAGTCAGTTTTCCTAACAACCGAACCACAAACATAAGACTCCTCAAACCATAAGACTCCTGCATCTCTACCAGACCTATAAGGTCTTCCAGTCAACCGGCAACTCTCCAGCAACCACCCTTAAGCTTTGCCTGGCACCTAGAAGCCTTACAACCCAAAGAAAAAGATGTCAAGCGAATAGAAGTATGGCTGAATAAGTAGGTGTTCAACTGTCTTAAACATCAAGTAGAGACGCCTTGCTCACTAAACAGAAACTCTAATGAACAACCTGAGGTTCTTCTAAACCAGTTGGATACTCTGCGGATCAACCAGGAGGACTGCCCACCAACCGATAGATTGGCTATAATCGACCTGACGCATCACTAAACAACCAGAAACCCTACAAACTATCCTGAGTCTCTGGCAACATGAAGTATGTTCCACCTACTGACCAGATGATCTGACACACACACACACACACACACACACACACACACACACACACACACACACACACACACACACAGCCAAAAGTTTTGCTAATTAATGAAAGTTTTGTCAACCAAACCAATTATTCCGTCAGATGAAGAGAATTTCTACCAACATCTTGGGGTTCCCCCCCCCCCCCAAGACATTTAGAAGTTCCAGTGACCAGCCAGAAGCTCCGTAACCTACAAGATGGTAGACCAGCCAACTGATCTGGAACCGGAACTACCCATCAGATGCTCTGTAAACCAACGGAGGAACTGTGGCAACCAGACGAATGTCCTGCCAGCTAATTCAGCGCTCTACCAAACAACCCAACGCTCTCAACATCAAAGAAATATCAATCATCCAACCAGAACTTATAGCAGCCAAACCAAAGGGCTACTACCTACCAGAGGCTGTGCACCAGAAGTCTTTCTGACCAAAATTTCCACCAAAAGTCTCAGTCACTCGGCGTACAAACCACAAGTTGTTATTGCCGTCAGACCAGCCCTCAGTTATCAGCCCTCAACTGTACCATACCTTCCTCCTCCTCCTTCCACCACAGGCATTACCTCCTACGAGTCACATCCTTCAAAGACGTTCTGCTCGCCACAGACTCAGCTGCCTGCTGTGTCCGCTTACGCGCCCTGCCGACCAAAGGCCGGTCTTCGGGAAAGGCGTACCAGCGCCAGGACCCATCCCGACTGCCCCTGGGCGTATGACAAGACTCTGAAACAAAGACTAGTGGCCTCCAGGTGTGTGTGTGTGTGTGTGTGTGTGTGTCTAGCCACCCAGATGTATTCTGGTCACCCTGGCATTCTCTCTCTCTCTCTCTCTCTCTCTCTCTCTCTCTCTCTCTCTCTCTCTCTCTCTCTCTCTCTCTCTCTCTCCTCCGTCTCTCTCTCCCTCATTAAGAGAGAGGCAGGACAACTCGCAACCATAACGCGACCGCCCGCAGTCCTGGTCTACCGGTGAGGGAGAGGTGGGAGGGAGGAGGATGTTTGGTTGAGCGGTGGGTGACACTGGGGTATTGTATGTAAGCGGTAGGTGCCTGGGCTGTGTTCATGGGTGAGTGTCTCTGGCGCTCCCGTGTGGGTGCTTCTTCTGTTAGTGTTTGGGTGTCGCCCATCTTAGTGGTGTTGGTGTCGGGGTGAGGAGGGTTCTTGTGTTAATGGTCGGGTGCTTCTGTTGCCACTTGTGACGATATATTGTTACTGGGAGTTTTTTTTTTTTGTGTGTGTGTGTGGGGGGGGGGGGGGGGAAGAGGAGGGTGTATTGGATATGGTGTTATTGGAGAGAAACTTATGCTGTAAATGGGTTAGTGGGTGGGTATTTCAGGTTAGTGGGTGGGTATTGTCTTGTTAATAGGTTAGTGGGTGGGTATTTCTGTTGTTAATAGGTTAGTGGGTGGGTATTTCTGTTGTTAATAGGTTAGTGGGTGGGTATTTCTGTTATTACTAGGTTAGTGGGTGGGTATTTCTGTTATTACTAGGTTAGTGGGTGGGTATTTCTGTTATTACTAGGTTAGTGGGTGGGTATTTCTGTTGTTACTAGGTTAGTGGGTGGGTATTTCTGCTGTTACCGGGCTACTGGTTGTGTATTTCTGATGTTATTTGACTGGTATTTCAGGTGTGACTTGGTGAATACTTCTGGTGTTACTTCTTGTGTTACTGGTGGGTACTCCAGATGTTGCTGGATAAGTATTCTTGATGGCGCTGGTTGAGTAAAACTGTTGAACTTAATTGGTTATGTCAATTCTCCCGAGTGAACACATGTGGGGGATTTGGTCAAACACTTTTGATGATGGTGAACGAGTATTTCTGATATGTCTTGGTTAGGTTCCTAATGGACGTGAGCAGATGTGTCTGGCTGTACTAGGCTCATATGATATTTTGGGGAGCAACTTAGTTTATTTTTACATTATTATGTGCATGTTTTCCAAGAGTGCCCTTTCTTCGTACTTCTCAGTTTTCGTTCCTTACATTTTGAGCATCTAGTGAATCTCGTTCTAATTTCCCCTTTATTGACGAGGATAGAGTTACATGTAAGCACATGCAAGCATGGAATGCCGACAGCAATGTTAAAAACATTCTTTTAAGGAGTTCGTCGCTAAAGATGAAGGCCTCTCCCTCGGTCGTTCAGCCATGATTTATATATTCATTAATGTATTTTGAAGCGGACAGCAGAAGTGTAGCAGTCAGAACCAGTTAAGTGTGTGTGTGTGTGTGTGTGTGTGTGTGTGTGTGTGTGTGTGTGTGTGTGTGTGTGTGTGTGTGGGGAGGGGAGGTCAGAAGCTCTCATTCCCTTCCCGTCGAGGATGAAAAATGACCCAGTTCAGAGCGGCTCACCTCGCGAGAGTGTCGACATTTAATGAGACTGTAACGAATCAAGATTTTTTTTTTTTAGTGTGTGGACACCGGCAGCAGCAGCAGCAGCGGGATGTGATGCAGGCAGGTAGGTGAGGCTCCTTGAGTGACGTAAATCACCGCCTCACTGCCAAAGGAGCTCGCCCGAGCGAGGAAGACAAAAGGGAGGCATGGGGAGCTCTGGCAGGAAGAAGAGGAAGGAGAAGAGAAGAAGACAGACGGAAGGGAGGAGGATTGAGGTGGAGGGAGGACGGGGAAAGTTTGAAAGGGATGATAACAAGAGAAGATGAACAGGGAGAGGGAGGAGCGTGAAAAGGGAAAGAGGAATGCGAAGAAAAGGTGTGAAAAGAAAGGGGACGAAGTGGAAGGATAGGAAGGTATGGGAGAGACGAAGAAAGAAGATACGGAGGCCAAGGGACGGCCGCGGAAGAGGAACATCAGTCCCGTTAAGAGTGAGTTAATCATGGATCGATGTAAGCCATTCACTGCAGGTTTATGTTAATGTCATTACCTGGGCCGCCTTCCCCACACACCCCCTCAGCAGCCAGGAACATCTTCTGGTCGGGCGGTCGCCCCTGATACTCCTCCTCCTCCTCCTCCTCCAGCAGCCAGGAAGCATCATCTGGTCGGGTGAGCCTTCCTCTGTTCTTCTCTTTGGCAGTTTTTCTCTTGCTCACTGTTTGTCATTCACTAGTTTCTCTTTGGTTCCTCATATTTAACAGTCTCGCAGTCTCTCTCTCTCTCTCTCTCTCTCTCTCTCTCTCTCTCTCTCTCTCTCTCTCTCTCTCTCTCTCTCTCTCCCCACCACCGTGGTCGTTGTCCATCAATCTCCCACGCAGCGTGTTACATTAGATTACAATTAATCAAAGTTAGACAACGCTCGTCCGTCACAGCCTAACCAATAACCGGCCCCGGGATTGGTCTGCCCCTCGTCGCTGATGAAAACCTGCAGCAACGGAGGCCCCTAACCATCTCCCCAGAGGGCCAGGCCACCGCCGCCCACATCTCCTCCCTGTCACCGGGGAAACAGTCAGGTAATAAGATCCTGTGTGATGGCAACTAAACGTTTAAATGGAAAATGTAAGTGGTTGGAGATCAGATAACATTTCAGTTCGAGGTCGGGGGCCCGCTCAGAGCTCCTGCTATCAGGGAAATCAGATCACCACCGCTCATACACGAAAAATGAAGTAGGGAATTGAACCATATGTGTGTCTGTCCTGAATACGTGGGGACCTTGGCGTACGTCTGCTGTACCTTGCCTCGGTATTCGACCATGTTTATGTAACTTTCAACACCCCGTGTTATGCCGAGGGTCGATGGTGCCTTTCCCACGCCATAGCATACAGTAAGTTAGCAGATCGAGTGATTTAACCCAAGTAATTGACCATAAACTCTCGGAACACAGCACGCGCTGGGTGTTCTAGTTCGTATATTGTTCACCAATAAAGTTTTTGACGTCACGTCCTCGAGCTGTGATGCAACACCGCTGGCCGACTGCCCGAGGTGGTCATCATAAACCCTTTACAAAATCTGCGAGCCACAGGGCAGCACTCGAATCCCTTATATAACCCCGACCCCTCACTACTAGAGGGGACGGGGGTAGAGGGGGGGGAAGAGGGGACTCCCCTCACTCCATATACCCCAAGGCAGAGGGGATTCATTTTTATTTCTGCCGTTATCAGCGACTAGTATTTTGTGCACCCAACGCTCATCCTGTGATCGGTACTGCAAGAGGATTACAGAGGTTGTAAAGGGCCTTTGTCGATCCCCAGAGACCCAGATGATTATGACCTAACATTACAGTTTAGCTGATGCAGAACTGTGGACACAGTTCAGAATTTCAGGCATCTTGTTCTGAACAATAAAGTCAACGTTTTTGCCATATCTTGTCGAGTCTGTTTGGGCCAATCCCTAAAAGGGTCTACTTTCTTAAGTCTAAGACATAGTGTTCTGGTGTGTGACCGTATCTCTGGCCACAAACTTTACAGTTCGCATGATTAACAACATCTCCAGATAGACCAAAACGCCAACAGGATCTACAGCTAAGCCTTATCTTTTAGTCTACTGGTCTCCTTCCTTCCTCCAGATACATGTCTTACCGAACGTATTTCATTGTGTTGAAAAATGGATCTATATCAATTCTTGTTTGCATTCGTGTGTTTGCTCCAGGTAGATATGTTAGTTCCTTCCCAATGACAGTTTGGAGACTCCTGAATGGCAACTCAGTGCCATTATCAGTAGCCTCTTTATCAAGTCCAAGATTGGTTAAAACATCCACTTTATAAACGTGCTTCCAAAGGCCTTTGCGAAAGGAAATCCATAAAGATTCACCAGTGCTGCTCGCATAGCTCTACCTGACTTTAGAGACAAGAATGTTCCATTCTAGTCTCAGAGTATTTAGGGCAAATAGTGAGGATAATGAATCAGAGTTAATTAAGCTGTCTGTGGTAAAACTCCCCAAACCCTCCCGGCCTCTTAATCCTAGAATGGGTGCACGGTTTCGAAATTTCAAGGCAAGGGAGAGGACTCCCGCAGTCCCTGGGCGAGGAAGAAGGCTCAACAGTCCCAAGGAGAGGGTTAGGCAAGTCCCACGATTAAAGGGCTTCACCCAGTACAACCCCCCATCCTCTAGGCCTCCAAGATGAGGCTGCTCACTCGACTCTAGGGAAAGGCTTGGAGGGACAGGTCCCGGCAGGCCGCCCCCTCGTCTCACGTACACATCCTGCGCATCGGTCCTTTGATGTGGGGCAGAGCGTCCATCCTGCATGAGCTTCTTAACTCCATGATGAACGAGAGATTAACTCCCCTCCCCTCCCCATATAACGTCAATCCTCGATTTCCCTGATAGGTGGACTCCCCTCCCCCTCTCCAGAACACCCCTTCTCCCATATGTGAGGGAAGGAAGGGGGACGGGAACTGCAGAAGCCTCCCATATGTTTCCAAAACCTGCAGTCTCATCCCAGGACCCCCTCAAAAATAGGAGGGATCCCCTCCACAGTCGTTGTGTGAGGGAGGTCCTGTCCCTGAGGACTGGGAGGTGTAAGTAAAGTCCTCATCCTGTAGCTGCCCTTCGTCTGCCCCTCAGCCTTACCTCATAGCTCTCCTGAACCCTTCCTTATTTATATCATCCTTCATCTTTCCATTGTATCACCTTCCAGCCCCTCAAAATATCTGCCCTCAACCCTGCCCCATGTGATCCATTAACACCATCCTACATCACTCCCTTACCCTGCTCTAAATTACCCCTTTACCCCACCCTATATCACCCCTTTGCCCCCCCTCTCTATATCAGCCCTCAGCCCGCCCCTATGCTCTTGAGTTCCCACCCTCAATCCACATTATGGATTCCAACCTTTAATCTCCCTCTTGTTTCTTCGCTCTTGCGGAGGCAACAAGGATCTAAACAAAGACCCCCTCGCCCGTATTCACCGAGGGAAGCACATCGCATTTTCTATCTTTTTTAATTCGATTAAAAACTCGGTCGAAATGAAAATGGAATTGGTTCGTGGATCAGTCTGGTCAGATTGGGTATATGACATGTGACAATATCGTATATGGTAACTAGAACGTTTTACGACAGCAAAGATCTATATGAATATCACGTAATACAATGAACATTGATTTTTCTTTCCTCTCAGTGTAGAATTACTTTGTTTTTACGTTTAGCATATAACGAAGCGAGTAAAGAAGCCATACATGAGGACTCACAAATATGCCTATATCTACAGAAATAATTGATAACGATGAGCCATATAAGTAGAGTACACACTAAATTGACCATTCTGAAGGCAGACAGAGTAAATTGAATAACTCTTTATTTCCGTGATGTCTCGTCCTGCTGGTGTCTGTAGAGTACTGACAGCAGACAATAAATGAAACAAAATCCCGTCCAACAGAAAGAAAGGATTTGACGGTGAACCCGTCTTGAACACTGGGATTTATAGAGAAAGTTGTAATGTGATGATTTCTTGGTCATGGAAAAATCGAGTTTGAGACCTCGTTATTCAAGTGGTTGATGGTCCTTGATGTATATATATATATATATATATATATATATATATATATATATATATATATATATATATATATATATATATAAAACAGAAAAACGTGAACATAATGCCACGTACTGAAAATTAGGTCGATACACATCCCGGATTATTTTCCTCTGTTTCTAAAAAGAAACAAAAATAGTAATTCGAAGAAAATCAGCTTTACAGTATCAGCTGACGACAATAAACAGCTTTAACCAAGACAAAAGAAAAAAATTCATTGAAATTTAGCCTATCAGACGAACGCGAAAGTTGCACAAGAGAACTGGTTGAACAAAATCATCCCTTAAGAGTTAGATAGGTGGACTGAGAGAGTTGTTACTCAGTATTTACGTACGTCTTAGTACAAACAACAAAGAGACTCTGCCAAGAGGCAGGACTAACGCGTAGGCCTCACCACAGGGACAAATCAAGGGTTACCACGTCGTGTGAGTCCACGCGTTGTCATGTGGTCTGTGTGAGACGGAGAGAACTGTATGTCTGTGTGGACTAGTAGCCACCAGCGCACGTGTGGATAAAACGGAAAGATAAGACAAGCGACCTAGGCTAAAGGAGTGACACTTGACAGCCACTGAAGCGCTGGCTCCCTGCAAATCATTCCCGATCCCCAGGCGGGTAGTACCGCTAATATGCCCCCCCCCCCCCTCCCAGATCGGTGGCTCCCTACCGACCTACGTGAGAGAGAGAGAGAGAGAGAGAGAGAGAGAGAGAGAGAGAGAGAGAGAGAGGAGTGTCCTGGTGTATGGTGGCAGCTGTTCATGTTATTCATTGATTCCCGGCCTTTGTGTGCACGTCGTCCTTGTGACTTAACTTGAGTCGTATTTTCCCCAAGTTGTTTACCTCTGTCTTCCCGCCCAGACGCACCTCGAGGAGCAGGATGTGAGTGTAGTCGCCCTTAAGACCCCTCATTACCTGTTATTATTCATGAATTTCCGCAATACGTTCATCACGTCTCCCCCTCACGAACTTATTAAACCAATATCGGCGTTTTCTCGGGTAAATGATTAAGTGTTTCGCCCTTCCCACTCATCCTTAACGAGATTAGTGGCAGTGCTTTATCCCGTGGCTTGAAAAGACCCGGGTTGGGTATGACACTGTCTTGTCTCCCCCACCCCACTCACTCGCTCACTCACTCGCTGACCAAGCTCTTCGTATTTCTCTCTCTCTCTCTCTCTCTCTCTCTCTCTCTCTCTCTCTCTCTCTCTCTCTCTCTCTCTCTCTCCCTCCCCATCGACGACGCCACGCCGTTCCACCCTCCCTCTCTCTCACCCCACCTTCCCAACAGTCCCTTACCTCCCGTCCCGTACAGCCTCCCCTCCTGCGCCTCACCCCCACCACTCTTCCCCAAACGCCTTTTGTGTTAGTAGGAGGAGCAGGAGGAAAGGGGGCAACCAAACCAAACAAATTGTTGTCGAAACTTCAGCGTCGGCTGTACCGCTGCCTCTCCCTCCCTCCCTCCCTCCCTCCCTCCCCAGGATAAACATGTGTGGGTTCTGTTGGCTCGAAGAGAGAGAGAGAGAGAGAGAGAGAGAGAGAGAGAGAGAGAGAGAGAGAGAGAGAGAGAGAGAGAGGCGCTGAGGAAGAAGAGCGAATGGGGATTTGAGGGCTTTTAAAACGCGTTCGAGTCTTCTGGTGTGGTCGAGGTGTGGCTGCTGTCCGTACGTCGCCTCCAGGTCGTGTTTATGTACATTGCCCCTCCGAGACACAGCAGTGTGGGGTAGGTGGGACGACCGAGTGGTGTGTCGAGAGGTGAGTGAGTGTCCACGATGGGGGGGGGGGCGGGTGCTTAGGAGGACACCCCCCCCCCCCCCCGACTCATTCAAGAGGTAAATATCTAAACTTTTTTTTCTTTTCATCATTAACTTTCCCTGGTGTTCACGAGACCCCCCCAAAATAGCAGCAGACTTCTTTGTTGTAGTATTATTGAATCCATAAAGCCCGATGAGAATGTATTTTTTTTTTTATTTGAAAGAAGAAGAGGGGAAAAAATATATGATGTCCTTACTGACAGAAATTCAATCAAAACTACCTCAGCGACTTAGATGGAGTTGTCTCAGTCAAGTTTATGATACTGAGGGGAAGTTTTAAAGAGGCTCCTTCCGAGTGATTGGACGAGGAGAGTTTGTCAACAATATTCGGGGCTCTTCGATGAGTGAAACCTCGAGGAAAAGAGGCCAGTGAGGAGGGCCTCAGTGTGTGAGTCCCTTGGAGACTCACGGTGAGGGACGGGTGTGGTTGAGGTAAGTGGAGAGAGAGAGAGAGAGAGTGCTATGGTGTAGTCTTATCAGTTCTTTAAGACCTCCGGAAAGATCATACTTGGTTGCTGAGGCAGGGGGAAAAAGGGGAGCAGGGTGGTAGCCACGGTGGATTTAGACAATGACCTTGTTAAGAGATCCTTTATGATTGGTGGAACACCCTGACAACACTGACAGGCCGTTATCGTACCTGTACAGGTGAGTGAGACGTTGGGAGCCCATACTAGGCGGCGAGGGACACGGGTACACGGTATTATACGCCATTATACCTTATAAAGAAATCTTTTTGTCTATATTTGCTGGCTTGACTCACAGCTTAATAACACTGTGTGTCCGCCTGAATCCCATATCCCCCCCCCCTCTCTCTCTCTCTCTCTCTCTCTCTCTCTCTCTCTCTCTCTCTCTCTCTCTCTCTCTCTCTCTCTCTCTCTCTCTCTCGGGGGCCGTGCATCGTTTATCTTCAGCTCAGCGTATCGCCGGTGACTTTGACCTGATCTCTCGAGTGGCAGGCTTCACCTCCGCCACCTGGTACCACCACCACCACCACAGTCACCCACGTTAGACTAAGGTCTAGCTAACCTGAGATGCCGGCAATGACACACTGCTCTAAGGTGGGGTGTGGCCAAAAGAAAAAAAGAAAGTCGAGGTACAGTTGGGGGAAGAAAAAAAGACTGTTCCATTCTTGGCGGGGAGGGACGAAACTCCCTCGTACAAAAGCTTCAGAAAGCGATGAAAATCTACTGATTTTTTATGACCATTTTTTTTCGTTGGTCTTTTGTAGGAAGAAATTGCGTTCCAGATGATATGAGTCTTTTTTCTTTATACCAGATCTCAAGAGGACTATTTTTTGAGCATGCTAACGTCGTGTATGATTTTGATTTAGAACACAGGAGACAAATTTTCACCCAACATGTAATTTGGGAAGTCAGTTCAAATCTTGGGTATGAGGCGAGATACTGCAGACATGAGACGTTTTCATGTAATCATTATTAATATATGCTAAATCTTCTCTTGATAACAGAGTAATATATATATATATATATATATATATATATATATATATATATATATATATATATATATATATATATATATGTAAATAGTGTGTGTGTGTGTTTATATACGTGTGGGTGTATTTATATACGTGTCTAACAGTACCATACATCACCTACCATCTGCCTTTACGCCTCACTCGACGGGCCAGACAGTACCACCACTTAACGTTGTTTATCGGTGATCTGGGGTGGTGCTGGCGGGCGGGCACTACGTGTTCCTACCTGCCCACCTCCTGCCCCGCCCATCGCCACCACCCACAGATCCCAGACGCTGATCCCTCCGCCCAACTTCCCCACTAGGGTACACCGCCCCCGCCGTACGGAGTGGGTGGCAAAGCCGGAGTGGGGTATCCTTTCCTCCATCTTGATGGCTGTCCGGCTTAGAAAGTCTCCATGACCATCGTGTACAATGTTTTGTCGTTTGCTGTAAATATGACGCCAGGGATGCTCTCTCCAGAGTAGCAGGGGAGTGGTACAACGGAACACAGCTGGATAATGATTCCAGACGTTGTATATAGTCGCGAACATTGATATGGAAGAGGTCGCTGTCGTGGTAGAAGTTGAGAAGATACAATATTCAAACGAGAGAGGGAGAAGAAAACAGAGAATGGAGGGACAAGGTCGCCCAATATGTTCTGTTGTCCACCTCACAGGAATAGACGTGGAAGGCTGGAGAGTCCTTGCTACAGTGGTGGTGAAAGGCGCTACTCTCCCTCCACCATCTTGCAATATATTTTTTCTCACAATTTGCAAAAGTTGCCTATTCATCTGCGTTCCATTGACTGCGTAACAATTCAAACCACACACTGTAAAAGTCGATTTGATACACCGTCTTTACGTGATGTTGTATACAGTTGGTCTGACCGGACTGAAATTGTTTGATGTCTCTGAGAGAAGCACAAAAGTACGGAAGATAAGCTCGTAAAATGTGAAGCGAATGTCCCGGCCAGATCGACCGATCCTCTATGGACGTCTCTCGTGTTTTTTTTTCTTTTCAATTCATTTCAGGTTTCATCGTTTTGAAGTGCCTGTTCCTTTACACGCCTGGTATGCCTTACGCGCATTCACCAGACCTGAGTGCATAGAGTTGGTACGATTATAAGTGATGTAGCTGCAGTTGGCTTATATCATTGAGGACCACAGGCTTGCGAAACCCAGGCGGAGGAGGACGTCCTCAAGACGAACCGTGTCAGTGATACAGTGTCATCGTGTTCGGTGCCTCACGTTCCTCCTCCCCTTGCTTGCACTACCTGTAGACACTTCCGACTGTACTTTAGGAAGGTAAGTCTTCCTCCCTCGGCAGATGAACTCCTCGAGACCTCTCCGTGTGTGTATAGTGAGGTATGATATTATCTCCCTCCTGAAGCCAGCCAGTGTCCGGTAGACAACAGAGGCAGCCGCCTCCGCAAATGGGACAAGTAAACAAGAGTTGACTCACAAGCGGGTATAAAAGTATGTGCGTTTTTGCCCATTACTGTTACTCTAATGAGCAGCACCTGGCTTCGTTAGGGATCCCCTCCACCACACAGGGGGCCCAACACTAGCCTCCCTCTCCTTAAATAGGTGTAAAACTAATCAGTGCGGCACCAAGTATGGCTGCCTCGAAAATGCCCTGCTCCCAGGACCATAAACCTTGAGGATAGGCGTTGATAGGCAAGTAATCGTATTATCGCCGGAAGGATCAGTCCAGCCACCTCTCTCTCTCTCTCTCTCTCTCTCTCTCTCTCTCTCTCTCTCTCTCTCTCTCTCTCTCTCTCTCTCTCTCTCTCTCTCTCTCTCTCTCTCTCTCTCGTGTCATTTGTTTGCTATTCCTTATTAGCACTGATATCAGGGTATCTGATCTTTTCCACCGTCATAAACAACCTCGAAACGACCCATTGAGTTATTGCGTTTTGCTCTCTTTTATATTTGTACCACTACTACTACTGCTGCTGCTACCACCACCACTACTACTACTATTATTATTATTGTTATCATTATTATTGTTATTATTATTATTATTATTATTATTATTATTATTATTATTATTATTATCATTATTATTATTGTTATTATTATTATCATTATCAGCAGATTCGGACCCTGTGGGCCCTCGTCTTCTTGCTCCTGCCGAGGACTACTCCACTCTCCCTCACCGCCACCACCACTCCCTCCCTCTCTTCCTCCCTGCTCATTGTTAGGTGTTAACTGAAGTAAACGGTGTTTGACATTATCCGGCACTAGGGGCATCATTAACACGGGCGATATAGAGACATTAGTGGGACGGGCGTCTGGGATATCCGTGGGACAGACAACGGGGACGTTAGTGGGACGGGTAACTGAGACTTCAGTGGAACGGACGAAAGATTTATGAACGGGATGAGTAACAGAGACATCAGTGGGACAGGTACCTGGGATATCAGTGGGACTGGCAGCAGAAACATCGGTGGAACCAACAGCAGTGACGTCAGTGGGACGGGCAACAGAGACATTATTGGGAGTGGCAACAGTAGTAATAATCACACAACAGTAAACGGGAGATCCATCTGTTAACCCTTCGCCTAGATCAAACAGATTTGTCATCCTTTTACCCATGCACCGTTGACGTAGCCAGACAGAGGATTGGTTCAATGAGAGGGACAGAGAGGCATTTGTCTTTCAGTTAACGTCAAAATGCAAGGCAGTCGATTCCCGTTAACGGTAAACAAAGGTTTGATAAGTGTTTCGTAGGAAAGTTGTTGGCAGTGGGAGTGTTGCTCCAGAACAGACGAACGAAAGGAAATTCTTGGCTCATGTGGGACGGTTCTTCTTCCCTCCCACCTGCCCTCACTGATGCAGTAGCCTGCACTGGATATGTCCTCCAGGTTTTTACAGTTACTTTCCTACTTGCTAGTGTACTACACTCACTTGCAAGTGTCTTTCCAAACCAGTGCTTTCGTATATTTATATCAAATCCCAAATAATCAAATTTAAAGCCAACGTGACGAGTTCTTTCTCATGATTATTCTCTTCATCGACACTTTAAAGCCAGTAAAACGTTGCGCATCATGGGAGTATCTCTCCTCCTGCTAACAAGTCCAGCAACAATATTTTCTAAAATGCTGTACTTGATCTTATACACAGACGATTAAACCCTCGAAGACAAAGCTACGACCCTTGGGTATGACGGGCCTGACCATTAGAGGTCAGGTCAAAGGCCAGGCTTTAATATCCATAGGTCGAACCGTCGTGCTCAAGGATTATGCGGTCGCACTCAAGGGGTTTACACACCACAAGACGTATATTTTGTACCGACGAACAGAACACATACGTATTTGTACATTTTTACAGATGCCTCCATTGGCTTGAGTAAGCAAAACCCTTAAACTTCAACTCTTGCTCAAGTGGATATGAACACAACCCTCTTGACCACCACACCTGAGCAACAACAGGTGTCAAGCATCCCCAGCTGGCCAGGATATCGTGTGTGATGCAGTCTGACGTGCTGTCTGGAACAGTCATTTTTCCGAGGATAACCAAAGGTGTTGGTACGTTATCTTGAGCTTGACTGGTGTTCAGACACTCTACTCCGGGAGCAGAGCTTCACCCACCTGAGTTCTCTTTAGTGACTGTTAGAAAGCTTCAATTACTTGGACTGTTTACTGTTCAATTACTTTATCTTGATAGGTTGACTCGGGTTAACAACTGTTGAGTTGCTTATACGACAGCTTCATTTACCTGGGTTGGCATTTTAATTGCTTTAATGTGGGACTTTACTTATGTGAGTTGAGGGCAGGTCAGAAACTTTATTATGGGACTTCAGTTAACTAGGCTCACGGCTAGACAGTCACTCTATTGGAGAACTTCACTTAACTGGACCAACGACTGTCCACTTACTTTGCTGAAGAGCTTTACTTACGTGTTTTGACAGCTAGTCATTTGCTTTGTTAAGGAGGTTCCTTTACTTGGGTTGATGGCTGTTTAGCCACTTTACTGGGGGGTTTTCCTTATATGGGATGTCGGTTGTTCTACCACTTTATTGGAAGGCTTCCCATCGCTGGGTTGATGGCTGTCCAGACACTTTATCCAAAGGCTTCAATTCCCTGGGTCACAAGGTATACCGAGGGTGAAGGAGATGAAGATGATATAGACGAAGAGTTTAATGCCATAGACACCAACGTGATAAGAAAGTCTCATCTCAAGGAAGAGGACATCAGTCTGAGGCTTTTCTTTGAAGCACTTGTTGTCTGCTACAGCGCCGAGAATCCTCACTATCTCACATTGTGCGAAACACTTTCAAGTCTGATACAATAACGTTTATAACCACTGGAGCACAAGGATGCGACCCCTGAGCTGGCGGAGAGATATCACCGGCTTAGTCGACACTTCCAAGATAGAATTAATTATATTGTGATTTCAGGAGCTGCTCTCCAGGATCTGCACCGAGAACCCCTTCCTTAGAAAGGTATTCACTCAGAATGATACATGAGTGGTCCTCCATTTCATGAAGGAGTTGAGTTCATGAACTCGTGGCAGCAGTTTCTACACGCAGTCTGATATGGTTATAAAGGACTGACAGCACCTGAGTGAAGTGGGAGCTGCGCGGTTTGGTACACTCCTTTAGTGAGTCTGCACGCGCATTTTGGTCAAAAAACGCGGCACGTGTGGCGCAGAGCCATCCCCCCCCCTCCATGAATACCCCTCAGTTCCATCTAAAAATTATTTATGTTTACGCTCGGAATATACGCAATAAGATGTCAGAGTTGAAGACAATAGCATTAGAGGGAAATTTTGATATGACTGCCGTTCCCGAACTTGGCTAGACATAAGCAATAGAGATTTCTTCGCCTAACTCTCACTTCCAAGTGCACCCTGTTGAATAGGGGTAAAAAAGCAGGTGGTGGTGTCTTGCTCTTCGTTCAAGTTCATTTAAATCCCGTTGTGAAATACGTCGTAGCCGTTGAGAATGTCGACTTGATTTTAGTGGAAATTAAAGATAAACTTCTTAAACGCACCGACACCAGAGGTAGACGCAAGATTTATGATCATTTAGCCTTAATTTGTAGTGAATAAGATTATCATAATAGGAAACTGTAACATACCGGTATCTAAATGGGGAGAATCCGCTCCCAGTAGCTGTGGTCGTAGTCTCTACCTAAATTTTCTTAATAGTGACCTAATCCAATAAGTTCGAGTAATCTACTCGTGGCGAGAATACATTAGATTTATTTCTAAATGAAAATGATGATTTCGTTGATAATGTTAAAGTTGGAGAAAAGTTTTGTCCAAGTAGTCACCGAGAAATTACTTTTTGATGTTGCTTTCAACACGGCATGCATGTAATGTTGGTCAACATGATAGTCGTGAAACAGAACCCAAGTTTAAATGTGTAGATTTTAAAGATCTTTCCAAACCTAGGATGATATGGTCAATGAAAACGACATGAATGTAGCTTGGAAAAGTTTCAGTAAAATCTTCAAAGCAGTAGAGGGAGCATGGGTGTCAGTGCGAATTACACTTTTTATTTCTAAAACGAAACCAAAGTGGTGGAACGGTGAATTAATAAAGTACCTGTTGTCTGAGAAAGTAGTGCCTAATAAATTCAAAGAGACCAATTACCAGCATGATGGAGTAAGATGATGCAAATTTGCTTAGAGTAAGTAAGAGACTTTTACGACGAAGTAAACGTCAGTATGAAACTTATATTGCTAGAAATAGCACAAGAAATCCTATGGAAGTTTACAGTCACGTTAGTCATTACCCAGTCATTTGGTACATTAATTACAGAAAAGAGTGACATAGTTCAAGACAACGAACCCTTGGCAAAAATCTTAAATCCCTTTTATTTTCTGTGTATTTATGATCGAATCCAGTTTCACTGATAAGAGAGGAGAACGTGTTTCAGCAAATTGAGAGAAAAATTGAAGTGATGCTATCAGCAATAAACGAAGTGAAAATAAAAAAAGGGTAAAGATCCTGATAAGGTTTATCCCATGATGGTGAAAGAGGCGAAAAATGAGACAAGCAAGCCCTTGACTTGTCCTATTCAGTAAATCACTTGCTGGAGAAAAAATTTCCAGATGATTAGAAGTTTGCAAAAAAAAAAAAAAAAAAAGTTACAAGTCGCTGACCGGAAATTATCGTCCAAACAGCTTAACGTCCGTCGTTGGAGAACTTATGGAAACCATCATTGAGAAAGGATTGTAAAACAGTCAGAGGACCACCACATGGTAAACGATTCTCAGTACGGTTTTCGACGAAAATCTTCATCTCTGGCAAATCTGCTTCATTATTTTTATGATGTGATCAACATGAACGACGAAATTACGTAAAGCAGTTGATGTCATCTGTCTAAATTTTCAAGGAGCATTCGAAAAGCTTCCGCATCTAAGCTTACTAGCAAATATTAGGTCATATGGCAATGATGGATGGAGTTATTCTTCGGTGGATAGGAAATTGGTTGACTGACCGTAAACGAAGAGTAAACTGACAGAGACAAACTAATGGACTGAACTCAGAGGTGGGAAATGAATTTTAGTATCAATAAATGTAAAGTTTAACATATCGGAAGCAAAGACGAGAAGGCAAGCTACTTTTTTGACCTCTAAACGGCAAATAAACAATAAGACCTGGGCGTAATAATCTCTGGTGACCTAACACCAAGTAAGCAGCGCACAGAAGCAGTGAAAAGAGCGAACAAAATTCTTAGTCATAGGCATGGCCTTTAAATTCAAGTATAGGGCAAATCTTCCTTATTCTTTACAATTCATTGGTTCGTCCCCATCTTGAATATTGTGCTCAGCTTTGGTCACCCAATCAAAAGAAAAAAAATAGACTGGAGAGAGTGGAGCATTAAGCTACCATGAGGAACCCTGGGCTGAGAAACAACTCCTAACAAAGCAGATGAAACGACTTGAATCTATTCAGCTTAGAAAAGAGAAGGTTCAGAGGCGATCAGATATGAATACTCAAAGTTACCAATGGCTGTGATAATCCTGATCTGTCTGCTTCAGACATGATTCGTCTGATTCCACTCGCGATAATGGATACAAACTCCAGGGCAAAAGGTTTGGCTCACTGTATATTTTCTTCAACAGGATCGACTCGCCTGTTAGAGTGGTTGAAAGCAGTACTATAGATAGGTATAACGGTAGACTTGATAAATATTTCGCTTCAAGTCCACGACTTGTATGATTTGCGCCTCCTGTTGTCTGTCTCTCTCATGTAAACACTAATAGGTGAGTTTCTTAAATCTTCCATTATCATCAACAGCCTCGAAAGGACCCAGTCGTCTGTTGCTGTTGGAATACCTTGGTATTTCTCTGTACTCTTTGTTCCGTACGAACTTTTAAGCCTTTAAACAGACCCATAAGGTTCAGGTCTCCCGGTGAGCTTCTTATGTGTTGTCAGATATCTCCATATTCTAAGAAGAAATTCGATGTTCAGGTTAATGAAAAATGAATATATATATATATATATATATATATATATATATATATATATATATATATATATATATATATATATATATATGTACACTCAGGTAATGCTTCGAATATTATGAGTCTTGAGGTACAAGACATGTCAGGAAAAGCTGCGCGTGCGCCCTGGTCGTGTATACCTGTCTCAGTGACTGATAACTGCGAGAGTGGGCGGTGGGGCAGCACCGGATCCCCCTCACGGCAGCTGGAGTGGGCGGTGTCCTGAAAATGTGTACTATTCAGGCATACATATTATTCTGAAATTTATTGTTATTGATTATATTACCAGCCAGCTATTCCAGCAGCACTCTATATCCACCAAAGCGAACCACATTGACATATCTGACCTGCCTTCACTTCCCTCTATTTTCCTCACTACTAGTAATGGTGGACGTCCAGCCAACTGCAGAGCCTACCTCGCCCCCGTCCGAGTGTTCGTCACGAAAGAAGGGAGGTAGTGTTGCTACACTTCCCACTATCGCCCCACAAAGCCTCTCCTCTGACAGCGACCTTATGTCTCGCGTCTTCGCTGTGGTAATCCTGACAAAGGACCTCTTGTGACCTCAGTCAACTAGGCTCAGGCCATAGGCCAGGTACTTGAACAGATAGATGTCCCTGACCTTCACAGCGGGAGGTTCTCTATAATACTGCAATGGCCCATCATGATGACTTACTGGCCACGCCTACACACGTAACACTATCTGCGTGGCTGACCTGCCTCGCTCAAATACCAGTGCGTCGGTAAGGTATGGAGTATGCCACCGGCTCTCGAACTCCGAGGCTCGTCCCGCGCTTGAAAACGTCCACCATGTGACTCCTGGCTCATCACTTTCCGGCAGGGGCTCTCACGTGCCTCTTCTCAAATGTCGTCCCTCGGCAGAAGTTCCAAATAATCACGGCTCGTGACCCTTGTGCCACACCGGCAAACGCCACGCATCCGGCGGCAGCCTCAACTCGGGCTACACCACCTCCTGCAGCATAGAGCACAAAACTTCGGCAACGCCCATAAGCTCAGGAACCTCGGCAACGCCTCCTCCCCTCTACAGAAGGTCCATAATACCCGGTGTCGTAACAGCTCTGCTACTGAACGCCTGCATCACCACACGCCACACCTCCCGCGTCATTGCCACGCAGCCAGGCAGCAACGACTCGTACTCAATTCCCGGCGCCAACCCCTCGCGACACCTGCCTCACTTCCTGCACCAGCCTCAGGGGAACCCTGCCTACATCACCTTACACCCAACCTCAACTCATTTAATCTCGCTCACAGGCACCAGCTCACCCTGAGCTGCAACATCACGTCCGTCCCTACCCAAGTAACACTGTGTTGCTAATCTTGTTTCCATGACTCCCCTCTCTGTCTAGAACACCCACAGCAATGTTACTATTATTATTATTACTATTATTGTCATTATCATATACTATTATCAATGTTATTTTCATTGTTATTATAATCATAATTATATTTCATTATCATTATTATTATCATTATTATTATTGTTATTATTATTGTTATTATTATTATTATTATTATTATTATTATTATTATCATTATTATTATTATTATCATTATTATTATTATTATCATTATTATTACTATTATTATTATTATTATTATTATTATTATTATTATTATTATTATTATTATTATTGCTACTCCTGCTATTATGTTACAGTTGTTTTATGAACCTCATCATCTCTGTAGACCTCGTAATATCCTTTAATTTCATACCATTTATCCAAACAAACACACCCATGAACTACCATTAACTATCGTCCCGTACACGTTAACAAACTGCTTTAATCACCGTGGTAACCTTTTTCTCCCCCATTCATCTAAACGGTGAAGCAGGCATCTCGCCACACCTAATACCGTTAATCCCATTCTCCCTGTTGTTACCGTTGTCCGGTTGACACCGGCGGTAGACACGCCAGAGTGCGTTCCGGTCGTTGCTCCTTCCAGCGTATGTACAGCCTCGGGCGAGGCCTTGCTGATCTCTCCCTTCCCGCAGGTGTTGTGTCCGGAACACCTGTGCAAGGGAGGGAGGGAGGGGGTTGGCTGCAGCGTGAAGGGAGAATAGGGGGAAGCGTGTGGTGGTGCTGGTAGGAGGAGGGGTGTGGAAGTGACTGGTGGAAGACAGAGAAGGGGTTGTGTACGTGTTATGGAAGAGGTCCTTTGTGTGGCAGGATATGGGTGAATGTAAGTATTTGAAAAGGCGATGGAGGACAGAGAGACGTATTGGTATATTAATAGATAGATAAAGGGAAAGTAAGGAAGGAGGGGGGTGGGAAAGAGAGAGAAAGCGGAGAGAGAGAGAGAGAGAGAGAGAGAGAGAGAGAGAGAGAGAGAGAGAGAGAGAGAGAGAGAGAGTAAAAGAGAAGGCGTAAAGGAAGAGAAAGAGAGACTGTGATTCACGAAAGTTTAGAACACCATTTGACCGTTCCTCAAAGATATTGATTCACTCACCTTTTGAGCAGAACTATACGACCCTTGACCACGTCGATACGACCCTTGATCACGTCGATACGACCCTTGAGAACGACCGCACGACATTTTTATCTGATGTATAGGCCTCTGACCTCATCCTTAAGAGTCAGGTCAAAGATCAGCCCATCATACTCAAGGATCGTGCCGTCTCGCTCCAGTCTCGTACCCTTGTGCTCAAGGGCTGTTCGCTGTCGTGCCCAATTCTTTAATGAGTTGAACTTTCCTGTTGAAGCACACACTCCATCCTGGCCACTTACGTAGGTTGATGCGCCTGGAAACTGTTTATAACGAAGGAGTGAGTGGCGTGGGCGTGGCTGGAGAAGGAGGACGTGGGGGAGGCGTGGTTAAAGGTCGTGTGGGGGCGACTGAATGAAGAGAAAGTGTGGGAGTGGTTGAAGGAGCAGTACATGTAGGAGGGGTTAGGAAGTACGCATGGGCGGGGTTAAGGAGCACGCGTGGGCGTAGTTAAGGAGTACGTGTGGGCGGGGTTAGGGAATACGTGTGGGCGGGGTTGAAGGAGGACATATGGACGGGGTCGACTGACTGTGAGGACGAACAGGGAGTGGTAAGGGGGGCTTGGGGGGAGGGAGGTGGTATGTGTGTGCAGGCGCGCGTGGCCCGTGTGTTAACATAACACAGACGGACTTTAGAAGCGAACTCGAGGCGAACTTCACCCTTCTGTGGTCAGGTCCCTCAACAAAGCTATCAAGATACTGGTGATACAACTGAGAAAAAGATGATAACAGGAGAAAAAGATAATAAAGAGAAGAAAATGATAATAAAGAAAATGAAATGAACGTAAAATTAGATGAGTCTTTTATCAGTTTGAGCGGTAGTAATGTTGAAATGCTCTGCTTAGATTTTCTTGAATGATAATTGTCTTTTCTCCTTCATCCCCTTAAAATCAGAACCTTGCCAGACACACACACACACACACACACACACACACACACACACACACACACACACACACACACACACATTGTCTTACATTCCTGCGTAATCTCTCCTCTCTCTCTCTCTCTCTCTCTCTCTCTCTCTCTCTCTCTCTCTCTCTCTCTCTCTCTCTCTCTCTGTTCCATGGTCCACCCTAGCCTCCCCCCCCCCCGCTCCCTCCCGCCAGCACCAAGGCAGGCCAGCACGAGCGACCGTGTGTTCAGACAGTGTCAGGTTGCCCCTATCCCCCACCTCCCCCAACACACACACACACACACACACACACACACACACACACACACACACACACACACACACTGCTCTTTACCTCCCTCCCCATTGCTGTCTTCTACCCGGCGAAAAATGCTAATATATATATCACGCCTCTCTCTCTCTCTCTCTCTCTCTCTCTCTCTCTCTCTCTCTCTCTCTCTCTCTCTCTCTCTCTCTCTCTCTATCTCTCTCTCTATCTCTCTCTCTCTATCTCTCTCTCTCTCTCTCTCTCTCTCTCTCTCTCTCTCTCTCTCTCTCTCTCTCTCTCTCTCTCTCTCTCTCAGTGGCTGTCTAGTGGCTCCATGGCCCATGTAGCTGTCTCTGCCTGACCATGGGCGTGGGAGGCTGGCATTCAGTGTACAGGCACACACTCTCTGCGTCTCACAAATGACATTCGTCATCACGTCGTGGCTCGCAGCGCAGTTCTCTGTTCGTAATTCCTCGGAGTTTCTTGTGTTCTTGTGGTGAGCGGTACGCACCATCCCTGCCCTACGGCAGAATCGCATTGTAGGTACTCGTGGGTCTCCTCTCTCTCTCTCTCTCTCTCTCTCTCTCTCTCTCTCTCTCTCTCTCTCTCTCTCTGTTTCTCTCTCTCTCTCTCTCCGAACACCTCGAGCGGTCAGCACTCTTTCCTCTCCACAGAAAACGGAAGACTAGAAATAATTAGGGTCTGGTGGTGGGAACTACGACTGTAAATGAGCGCAAAAGCTCCTTTAAACGAGGCTGTTAGAGTAAACCATTTGGGGCATTGTGGTGGTGAGAGGTGGAGGACGCGCAGGCAGGGGCAGGGGTGGAGGAGACCAGGATGAGGGAGGGGGAGAGAGAGGGAGTGAGGGAGGGTGGGGTGAGAGTGGGGTGAGAGATGGGTGAACGTTGCCATACAGTTGTGTAACCAGAGGAGCTAACGCCGCCCAGGCGGAGGAGAGGCCACTGACTGGTGCTGGGTACGAGGGGGCAGGGGGGAGGGTTGTGGGGGATGAATGGGGGGGAAGGAAGGGCATGGGGGGGGAGGAGAGGGAAGAGGAGGGTGCATGGAAGGGGAATTATGGACAAGGAATGCAAGTGAGGAGGGGAGACATCTGAGGGGTTACGATTGCAGGAGGGGAAGGAATAGGGGAAGGGGGATGTAGGTCGTAGGAGTTGTAGAGGGAGGATTCGAGGGGTGTAGAGGGAAGGACCGATGTAGACAGTCGAGTACTGACGACGAGGTTGTGCCAGGAGCGGAGGCAGGGTTGCGAAGAACGAGTCGTGTGAGTTACGTGTTGTCAAGTATGAGATGGAGAGATTGGCTCTTTGTGGACTGAATGTCAGGAGCCCACGTGTGGGCGAGGCAGAAAGGAAAGACAGCCACTTGGGACAAAGGAGTGACGCTTGACAGCCAGTGAAATGCTGGCTCACTGCACAGCCGGCACTCAAACCACCCAATACCCAGGCGGGTAGTAAAGGTAACATACCTCCCTGGTCGGTGGCTTCCTCCCATCTACTACCTACTGGGAGGAGTGTAGATGTAGTGTCGGGGGGGCGATGTACTCAGTAGGGGTGACAATAGAGGTGTAGAACACCGCAGAACAGCACGAGTTACCGAAGCTTCAACAAGTTGTTTCATACCGAAGCGAAGCTACACAGAAATTCTGGCAGTGACTTAACGACGACACAGACTGTTTACACACACACACACACTTGGTCCCCTTTGAGTCTAAAAGCACTTGGAGAGGTCTCTAACTATCCACTGAAGTACACAGTGAACAAAGCTTGGCTCAGCATATCCCCTCACCCAGACCGAAAGATACAGCATAACTACATACATACACACCCCCCCAGTCTGCCAGGGGGAGTATATGAAAATAAAAGGCATCACAAATACGCTTCCAGAATATCAACCTCATGCATCAGGAAAGCTACACCTTACACATGTACGCGCTTCAACCTTCTCCTTCTATTATGGTTAGTC
Source organism: Panulirus ornatus (assembly GCF_036320965.1). NCBI lineage: Eukaryota > Metazoa > Arthropoda > Malacostraca > Decapoda > Palinuridae > Panulirus > Panulirus ornatus. The sequence continues at coordinate 47,919,280 of NC_092235.1, read as the reverse complement.
CTTCCTCAGTCCTACCTCCTTCCGTACGTAGGGAGAGAGGCACATATTGTGGCTGTTGGTAAGCATGGCCTAAGGGGAGAGTTGCGGCGAGAGTTACGTAGTGAGAGCGGGTGTAGTAAGAGTGTGCGAAGAAGTGTATTGGGTGTGTGTGGGTTAGGTTTAGTGCGGGTGTAAGGTAAGAGTTATGGTAGGGAAGTAAGGGAAAGAGGGTCGTTGGGGGTGTAGTGGAATTGGGTGTTCAGGGAGAGGTATTGTAAAGGTGTAAGAATTAGCCTCGCTTGGACACCGTGCGGAGAGGTGTAGAGGGACCGCAAATGGAGGGGTGTAGTAGTATATGGCGTAGGGAAAGAAGTGCGCTGCAGGAGGAGAACGGTGGAGAGGAAGATATAGGGTTGGGGGAGGGAGGTGTAGAAGGCGTATTGATACGAGTAGTGGGGATATTAGAGGGGGAGTGAGGTGGGGGGGGGGGGGGATGCTGAGGTGTTAGTACCAATAGTTAGACGCCTAACATGTTGAGTGAGGAAGAAGGTATAGTAATCAGGTGTACCTTGAAACACACAGTTCATCAGAGTTGATGACTCCAGGCGACGATCAGGTGGTGTTTAACTGGGAGTGTATACACGACATTAACACCTCGTTATATGATCTGTGTGTATAGGATAAAGTTGACTCGTTATTTTACCTAGTGTGTATGACTGTTAAGTCCTAAGTATACGTTTATGTAGTCTTTTCTTCCTGTGATAGAGTCATAACAATGTTTTGAGCACGACGCTGGGGGTATAATGACACCATTTTATCTAAGAGGTCGTACCATCGTGCTCCAGGGGCGTTCCATCGTGCTTAAGAGTCGTACTGTCGTGTTCATGGGTCGTACCACTTCGCTCAAAGGTCGATCCATCGCGCTTAAGGGGCTGACCAACTCCTCATAGGTATATATATATATATATATATATATATATATATGATGTCTCCATGGTTGTTTAATTTGTTTATGGATGGGGTTGTTAGGGAGGTGAATGCAAGAGTTTTGGAAAGGGGGGCAAGTATGAAGTCTGTTGGGAATGAGAGAGCTTGGGAAGTGAGTCAGTTGTTGTTCGCTGATGATACAGCGCTGGTGGCTGATTCATGTGAGAAACTGCAGAAGCTGGTGACTGAGTTTGGTAAAGTGTGTGAAAGAAGAAAGTTAAGAGTAAATGTGAATAAGAGCAAGGTTATTAGGTACAGTAGGGTTGAGGGTCAATTCAATTGGGAGGTGAGTTTGAATGGAGAAAAACTGGAGGAAGTGAAGTGTTTTAGATATCTGGGAGTGGATCTGGCAGCGGATGGAACCATGGAAGCGGAAGTGGATCATAGGGTGGGGGAGGGGGCGAAAATTCTGAGAGCCTTGAAGAATATGTGGAAGTCGAGAACATTATGTCAGGAAAGCAAAAATGGGTATGTTTGAAGGAATAGTGGTTCCAACAATGTTGTATGGTTGCGAGGCGTGGACTATGGATAGAGTTGTGCGCAGGAGGATGGATGTGCTGGAAATGAGATGTTTGAGGACAATGTGTGGTGTGAGGTGGTTTGATCGAGTAAGTAACGTAAGGGTAAGAGAGATGTGTGGAAATAAAAAGAGCGTGGTTGAGGGAGCAGAAGAGGGTGTTTTGAAATGGTTTGGGCACATGGAGAGAATGAGTGAGGAAAGATTGACCAAGAGGATATATGTGTCGGAGGTGGAGGGAACGAGGAGAAGTGGGAGACCAAATTGGAGGTGGAAAGATGGAGTGAAAAAGATTTTGTGTGATCGGGGCCTGAACATGCAGGAGGGTGAAAGGAGGGCAAAGAATAGAGTGAATTGGAGCGATGTGGTATACCAGGGTCGACGTGCTGTCAGTGAATTGAATCAAGGCATGTGTATGGGGGTGGGTTGGGCCATTTCTTTCGTCTGTTTCCTTGCGCTACCTCGCAAACGCGGGAGACAGCGACAAAGCAAAAAAAAAAAAAAAAAAAAAAATATATATATATATATATATATATATATATATATATATATATATATATATATATATATATATATATATTTACCAAATGGCGTCCAAGCTTCGTCTCTTCGATGTATATCAACTGACATATTTCTCTCTTGTGTCTCCCCTGATGATGTGATTATTACACGAAAGTGCACTTGGGAACTTATCGTGTTTCATTTTCCCAGTGGACTCATAGGAAAATATATATATATATATATATATATATATATATATATATATATATATATATAAACATTAATTTTGTACCATTCTTCACTGAATTATCATAGAAAGACATTCTTTTTTTTTTTAGAGACGAGATCATCTCAATATAGTGTATGTGTTTATCATGTGATAGCACCAGACTGATCTCACTACCTCTGTACACATTACGGTTATATATATCACTGCAGGAGATTACTGGCTCCTTAGTGGATTGTGTCGCCGTAGGTGCAGGAAGTGACCAAGATTCGCAGTGAATGGAGTCAACGGTTATGGTATGTGTCTGTCTGTCTGTCTGTCTGTAGTCGTAGGAGATGTAGTGATGATGCAGGCGAGGAGTTGCAGCTGGGGTACGACAGGGAAGAAAAGGTTGTGTGGATATATATATATATATATATATATATATATATATATATATATATATATATATATATATATACTATATATATATGTTGGAGCAAAGACGTACGGGAGGATGTACAGGACGAAGGTGGGTATATATCTTCTTACCTACCTACCTACCTACCTACACCTGCCTATCTACACCTATCTACTTACCTACCATCTTACTTATCTGCTTACATCTGCCAGCCTGCCTTCCTATCTACACCTGCCTACTTACTTACTTACCTTCCTACTTATCTACTTACATCTGCCAGTCTGCCTACCTGTCTACTTACTTTCCTGTATTTACGTAGCCGACTACCTACTTTTCTACCTACATCTACCTACCTTCTTACCTACGTCTGCCTACTTGTTTATCTACCTTCCAACCTACATCACCCTACCTACCTACCTTCCTAATTACCTTCTTACATCTACCTACCTACCTACCTACCTACCTACCTACCTACCACACAATTTTGCCATTAGGCACGCGAGAGAGAAAGAAAAGCATATAGTATAACAGGGAGTTCACAAATTGTCTGGGTGTGTAAGTTGGCCAGCTTCCAGTGAAGAGCTGGTGGGGTTCAGCAGCAGTGTAGTGTGAGGATCAAACGAAATAATACTGATTGTTTCTTCCTAGTTAACAAAGCAGCAGTAGACCCGTCAAATACAGATCAAAGTTTACGATGCCTTACCGGAGTTAACAAAGCCATTTCAGTGTCATCACGTCCCGCTTACCTTCATCAAAGCTATCATTATAGTCGGCAGTGACGGTCTCTTTTTTTTCTAACGAAGCCAGTTTATAGTTAAAAAAAAAAAAAGAAGTTTGCTGTAATACTACAAATATTGTTGACTGTAGGCAAAGGTGATCTGCAGTTTAAAAGGTAGATTTATAGTTGTAATACTATCAAAGTTAACGTAGCAAGCTTCTCTGTTACTCTGTATATATATATATATATATATATATATATATATATATATATATATATATATATATATATATATATATACAGAAAGGATCACAATTTTGCACGTGATCAAGTATATGCTTGAGTCCACAGGGAAAATGAAACACGGTAAGTTCCCAAGTACACTTTCGTATAAAAATCACATAATCAGGGGAGATACAAGAAAGAAATATAAGTCATCTGATATACAACGAAGAGACGGCGTCCTCTCTACGTCTCTTCGTTGTATATCAGCTGACTTATATTTCTTTCTTGTATCTCCCCTGAAGTGATTATTACACGAAAGTGCACTTGGGAACTTAATGTGTTTCAATTTTCCCGTGAACTCATAGGAATATATATATATATATATATATATATATATATATATATATATATATATATATATATATATATATATATATATATCAGACTCTGCTTACTTGAAGTTACATTGCGAGTATCAGTCTTTATAAGGGTGGCTGTATCATCAGCTCACAAAAGAGAATACACTCCCGTGAAAGACCTTCTCTCGCATCAAGGGAGGCCAGCCTATCCCTGCTACTGATTGCAGCGTAGCCTTGGAGGCCTCCTAGATGGTTGGGGGTCCTTAGCTTATGGCCCCAGGACCCCCTCATGAAGGGAGAGGAGGATGGGTCAAGGTTTGGACTAGCTACCGTACTGAGAGAGTGGTAGGTGGTGGCCGTAGCGTATAATCGTTATATACGACCTACGAAAATAAAGATTGCGTCATTAACACTGGGCAAGATACGTCAGAGATATGTATGACCTGTCAACATTACGGGCCAGACGATCGTAAGTCTGGGGCAATGGGTCAGGTCATGCATCCACACCTGCATAGAAATAGCTCATCAACAAGAGGGAATTAACTACACCAACGACCGGGCAACATACCGCACACACAACACACACACACACACACACACACACACACACACACACACACACACACACACACACAGACCATGCACTGAGTCGCTGCCTTCCTTCTGCTTGTAGTTCACTATCTGGTTCGACGTAGGACCTTTGTAGCTCTCGCCGTCGTTGACTTCCCTTACCTCACCATCCTCCTTATCCGTAACATTATTGGTCATCAAGCCACACAGGCTGTGGAGCAGTGGTATTCCATGGCCTTGCACTGGGACTTCCTCTGTTGTCTTTGTCAGACAGAAGGCTTCCGAAGGGCCATCTCCACCTTCCAGTCCCTCACCTGTGGCGTCCCACAAAACACAATGATTAGACGGCGCCTTTGTGTTTCCTTATAGATAGATGCCCTAATGGACGCACGTGCTTATTTGAGGTGCGTTGACGACTTTAACAGTGATATCAGCAGTGACAAGAGCTCTCCCGACTACATCGCCCTTCTGAGCGCCTTAAATAGCTCCCAGAGCAGGATTGCCGCCATATATGTCATGACCAGCCAGACCATGCAAGACGGTGGACTAGCACGTCATCCATGCTTCCAGCTACGCCTTCTCCCCCCCACCCGCTTGGCCCAGCCCGCTCCAGGTTGTTCAGTCCATCAAACTCCTCAGGATCACTTTGGACAGGAAATTATGGTGAAAAAAAGTAATCATTGCAATCGTCAAATCTTTCAATCTTCGTTTATATTCCTTGTTGATCGAAGACCTTTGGCATCCCTGCCCTCTCTGAACTCAAGAACATCTACACAACTTTCAGTCGACTTGAACTCACCCACACCTCCCCCGCTTGGCCACCTTTCTTGTCCTCCACAGAGAAGGGGGCAACTGGAGAAGGTAGAGAGAAGAGCAAGCAAAATCACCCTTGGTCCCTCGCACACCACCTACCAGGAAGTGTTTAACACGGTAGTCGTCCCGAATTTCTTCAACTTATCACTTAAACCTCAACCAACTGTGTGCAGATAATCCTCTTAAGTCTTACCCTCATCATCACCTCTTGCTACCAGAGATCCATCGTCTCCAAGTTGAGGTGCGGCACCACCACCATAAGGAGATCAACCGAACTTGCTCAAGATCGCTGCAGAAACATCGCCATCCCAGCCATCCAGTGATGCACGGACCGCCACCCGAATACTTGAGGCAATACTGCTTAACTTCCCCTTTTTTATGACCCGGTTCTTCTATAGTGCCAGTATGTTGTCGGCATAGTGTCAGTCTTCTGCTGCAGTTGATTTAATAAACTGTTTTATTATTATTGTTATTGTTATTATTATTATTATTATTATTATTATTATTATTATTATTATTATAATAATGATAATAGTAATGATAATAACTAATAATAATAATGATGATAGTGATAATAGTAATATTATCATTATTATTATTATTATTATAATTATTATTATTATCATTATTATTATTATCATTATTATTATTATTATTATTATTATTATTATTATTATTATTGTTATTATTATTGTTATAATAATAATGATAATAGTAATGATAACTAATAATGGTAATGATAATAATGATAATAGTGATAATAGTAATAATATTATCATTATTATTATTTTGATGATGATGATTATTATTATTATTATTATTGTTATTATTATTATTATTATTATTATTATTATTATTATTATTATTATTATCATTATTATTATTATTATTATTATTATTATTATTATTATTATTATTATTACTTTAGGGTTTGGTGTAGACAATATATTACCCAGGCTTTTCCTAATTTTGTAGAGGTATTATCAGCTTCTAATTGAAGAAACTGATGGACCCAAGCACGAACTTTTTACACAAAGACTCAGTCACTGTTCCTTACTGTCTCGCTGAGGTGGGAAACGGCAGAAGTGTGAAAAAAGATTATTACACACACACACACACACACACACACACACACACACACACACACACACACGTGCGCGCGCGCGCGCGCGCAGCAGCAGCAGCAGTCTCTATAGCGCAGCAGTTGTGTTGCAGCCCACCATTCTGACACCGTGAGTTCGAATCCGAGACAGGGCAGCCGGCTCACAGCCAACCCAGCTCTTCATCCTCCCCTTTTAGGAACTGTTTCATAAATGGGGATATTTAGCGTAAGCTGTGAGTGTGTGTGTGTGTAGGGCGGGAGGGGGTAATGTGTGTATAAGGTTAAGACGTGGTGTGTACACAGATAACAGTCACACACTCGAGCGTTCTCTTCGTCACTTGTGAACCACCGTATGTCCATCAGAGCCTCCTCGTGTCTTACCCTCTGCTGTTGTTATACGCTGATGATTCCCTGGGATGATTTCCACTCCTTAGCGTCATTGAGTCGCAGCATCCGTTACCTGTTTCTAGGACGTGATGCTGGTCTATCATCGCCTCTCGTGAGCTGTCAGTAAACATCTGAGAGGATGGTTTGCATGTTTGATGAAGGACAGTACAGTGCACTGTGCAGGGGAGGCTAATGTAAACTGTGCAGGGGAGGCTAATGTAAACTGTGCAGGGGAGGCTAATGTAAACTGTGCAGGGGAGGCTAATTTAAACTCGTGCCGTCGAAGGCCAGACTGACCAACAGGTTCCACCTCTTGACCAGAACCGCACGACCCTTGAGCGCTAGTGGTACGACCCTTGAGCGCTAGTGGTACGACCCTTGAGCGCTAGTGGTACGACCCTTGAGTGCTAGTGGTACGACCCTTGAGCGCTAGTGGTACGACCCTTGAGTGCTAGTGGTACGACCCTTGAGTGCTAGTGGTACGACCCTTGAGTGCTAGTGGTACGACCCTTGAGCGCTAGTGGTACGACGCTTGAGCACAGTGGTACGACCCTTGAGCGCTAGTGGTACGACCCTTGACCATAGTGGTACGACCCTTATGCATACTGGTACGACCCTTATGATTGGCCTGGTCTTTGACCTGACCTTTATTGCTATTAATCTGGTTTTTCTTTTCCCTCAATGGTCGGGTCAGTGGTCATGCCAGCATATCCAGAGTCGTGTTGTCGTGCTGGTGGGGCGCGCAGTCGTGGTCCACTAGTTAGAACGTAATGGTTTACTCTCCTGTTTGTGTCGTGTTTACGGGAGGACCTGCCACCCAGCACCTGACCATCCCTTCCGTCAATTACAGAACGTAATGGGCCACTGTTGTTAATTCGTCATCACCTCCTATGGACGCCTGTATAACGTACACACCGACATATGTATGACGTATACATGTGTATGACTCGGTGAACATCGTCCTGCATACATCATCAGGTGTTGTTATGGAGCGTCACATATGACAAAATCCTCGTCGATAATTTCTTAACATGGCATTGATTAGGGAGGGAGGTTGGGCTGGGGTAGAGGGATACGATGAGGCATGGGGGAGGTATACTGGGGAAGAGGGAAGCGAGGAGAGGTGGATGGAAGAGCAGTGAGGCGAGAGAGTGTGCGGGAGGGTGTTGAGGTAAGGAGAGGTGGCCAGTTGGAAAGCAGTGAGGTAGGGAGAACTCGATGGGAAGGTTGGGGGAAGAAGGAGGGTGGTTGGGAGAGTGATGAGGGAGGGAGAGCAATGTGCTGAAGAGTGGTAAAGGTAAACGGTGAGGGAGGAAGGTAGGGTTACACGAGATGGTGGGGACACGGAGGAGTTGTTGGAGGGCAGGTTGGGGTTGGTTGTTGGAGGGCAGGTTGGGGTTGGTTGTTGGAGGGCAGGTTGGGGTTGGTTGTTGGAGGCAGGGGAGGATCGGTGGATATTTGGAAGACAAAACAGACAGAGTGAGTAAGGCTGTGGAGAGAGAGAGAGAGAAAGAGAGAGAGAGAGAGAGAGAGAGAGAGAGAGAGAGAGAGAGAGAGAGAGAGAGAGAGAATATATGAGAATACTTAGTGAATAGAATAGTAAGATAAAGTACAGTGTAGAGGAAGGAATGATAGTAACGAAGAGAAGGAAGGGGTCGAGGTGAAGTATTGAGGGAATGTAGGCCAAAGGATAATGGTAAGGAAGAGTAAAAGGCGAAAGAGAAAGCTGGAACTGAATGTGGGCGAGTGAGAGTAAAGGCGAGGGTGAGTGGTGCCGGAGAGAACGGCAAGGGAAGAACAGATAAGAGAGAGAGAGAGAGAGAGAGAGAGAGAGAGAGAGAGAGAGAGAGAGTAGAGGGCGAGGGGAAGTCATAACACAGAGTTTGCATGATAGATAAGAGTTGTGTGAAATAGAAACAAGGGGCAAGAGAAGGGGGAGAATAGGGAGAATGAAGCAGTAGTGAGTGAGAGGAAGGATGAGAGTAAAGAGTAGGGAAGAGGAGTCGGGAAAACGTGAAAGCAGTAAGGGAGGGGAAAGATGGGAGGGACAGGTGTAATGAAGGTTGGTGCAGGAGACAGTAGTGAGAAAGTGAAGGACGAGTAACTAGAGGTGAAGAAGAGTAAATGGGGACGAGGGAGAGTAAAGAGTCGCTAAAGAAAGTAAGTAAAGGCTAGGGAGAGAAAGTAGGAGATAGAGAATGTGTGTGTGTGTGTGTGTGAGAAAATAGGGTTGAATTGGAGCGGTAACAGAAAAACTAGGGGTGAAGCAGAGTGGTGAGAGACAGAGAGTAATATGGAGGATGTGGGAGGAGAGTGTGGAACATTACATCACCGAGCGCCCTACAGTCAGTGCCTCCAGTCCTCAGGGCCTGAGGTATCACTTGGTTGACACTGATGCTCGTGCTGGCATTCTGTTATCATACCTAAGGTTTGGTATGCACTGAGCCATACCTCAACGTCACGTACCATGTCTCGTGGAAGCCATCAGTGTCACTGTATATCCTGTATAGTATACTTATTGTATTTAGATGATTCTGACCGTCATCTTATGCATGGACAAAGCCATTACATTCTGTATGTTGTTTACACTTTGCCCCATTTGTGTATTGTCATCATCAGTATTTTTTGCATATCATCAATCGTATTGAAGTGCACTCTGATACTCTATATGTGTACATCTTGTGTTACCCTACTTTGTATGATGCCATTGTTGTTAACACTGTCCCCTCTTTTCCAAAAGGACGAGGACCCTCTGGGTCCCTGGGCCCATTGGGCCCACCTGTCACCCTCCTGTGTCAATGTATTGTACGCAATATACACTCTGTGCCTGCCTCCATCTACCCCATGTTTTATGTCCTTCGCCCATTACATCACAAAATGCTTTTATCTCTTCATACTTAGAAAAAAATGATCAGATCAAAAGATGAGTGAGTGATACATAGCAGGGAACAAGGGACAATAATGATACAGAGCAGGGAGAGGGGAGAGTCATGTGAGTGAGTGAGAGGCAAGGGGAGTGTAGTGGGAGAGAGGGGGCACCAGGCCATCCCCTTGTCACGCCTCGCTTGTCACTGATTGAGACGTGACAAGTGTGAACAGTGTGACGGACAGGTGTCGCACTCGATGAGGATAGTTAGCTGCTTGAAACTCTTAGATGATGAGCTGGGTGAAGGGACGAGATGAGCTGGAACCATCGCTTCAGATGATGAGATAAGGGAAGTACCGGATTGTCATGAAGGGAATGTGCCATCCCTTTAGATGATGGGGTAGAGGCAAGCACTGGGCCATCATGAAGGGCAGAGTCCAACACTCCAAATGATGGGGTAGAGAGAAGCAAGAGACGATCATGAAGGGCTAGAAACATCTCGCAGTCCAATGATGGGGTAGATGGAGGCAACAAGTTGCCATTCGACAGTCTGTGTAGATAACTGGCCCAGTAGTTTATCAGGCATCCCGTCGCATCCAGTTCACGTTTGTAAGATTCTGGATACAGTGGCACACTGAAGAATTTCAATCCCCCTTGAAAAGGACGAAATGAGCACTATGGTACGATCCTTAGGTATGATGATCTGGCTTTTGACCTGACATCCTTAAGGGTCAGGTCAAGCCCTGACTTTCAAGCTTAAGGATTAGAACCGCAGATTGTATTTGAGATCGTCTTCTCCTCTGTCTAGTTGCTCTTCTTTATGGTAACTGCTGTCACGCAGAGGTACCACAGTGTGTATACAGCAACCTAACCTTTGACGAGATGACCTCACTTCTCTTTCATTCATTCAAGAAACTGTCTTTTTTTGCCCCTGTGCCTTAGTGTAAATATATTCTCCTTTCCTTTGTTAACTTACATGTGTATAGTTTGTTGTGTTTTTAGGTGTATTTCCCAGTTCAAAGTATACCACTGAATTTCAACATGATATTCTTTCAAAGCGACTTTAGTAATCTGTTTGCTGTAATAATTCAATATTAATTATCTCTGCTGATAATTAACTCGCTCTGATTGTTCGTGTTCTTTGTCTTTTTCATTTAATGATTCATTGTGTATGCTAATTAGGTAACGATGTTTAATACAGAATTACTTTCCACTGTTCAGGCTTCATCGTATAGTTTCTCTTCTATCCAATAATTTGTATATACTCCTTGTGTCTTTTCCCTTTTTTTTTTTTTTTTGTAAACTCCAATCACGGATTAAAGTCCACATCAAGACCTGGCCTTAATGAAAGGACACAAGCAGAGACAAGGGAAAGTATTTACGAATTTTCGAGGATATGAAAAACCTGCCTTTTAAAAAAAAAGTGTCACGTCATAGTTATTGGGAAAGGCATGAGAGGGTAGAAGAGTTCCCAAGTTCCAGATAGCAGGAAGATAGAAAGGAATATCACCGGTGGATCTCGCCTTACGGAAGCCATACTGATAATCACAGAGAAGACTGGGAGAGTCAAGATGTCTGAGGATGTGGGAGTTGAGGAGGGATTCAAAGACTTTGGAAATGGTTGATGTCAGAGGAACAGGACGATAGTTAGAGTGGCTACAACGGTCATCCTTCATAGGGATGTGATGTATGTACTCACGCATGCTGCAGGAAAAGGTTTGCTTTTATACAGAAACGAAACAGAGGAGCAAATACAGGTGTAAGTTCGGAGGGAAACTTTTTCAGTACACGGGGATGGATGCCATCAGGTCCATAAGCCCTTGCTTGTGTCCACAGTGAGAAGTGCTTTTGGGACAGTTCGAAAATAGATTACTGGGAGGGACATAGGATTAGTAAGAGGAGCATCAGGGGATGAAGGAATGTTAGTCATCCAAAGTGGAGTTAGAGGAGAAACAAGAACCAAAAGAGAGTTGCTTTGTCTGCAGGAGAGACAGATATAGGACCGTCAGAAACCAAAGTAAAGGAAAGGTAGAGCGACCGAAATTGTTAGCGATGCCCTTAGCCAAAGACTAGAAAGACCTATCAGTGGATAAAGAGGAGAGATTATCGCATTTCCTTTACATATATGAACGCTTTCCCTCACAGATGACGTGCTTGTAATGATTACGGGCAGTGATAAAAGCTGAATGGGAGCCAGAGGAAGGAGAGTTTTTCCAAAAACGATATGCCCGATCACTTTCCTGAATGGCCTCAGAACAGGAAACGATTGTTGAACCACGGATTGGAGGAAGAGAGGATAAATGTTTCCATTGCCGTTACATATATGATCATCCCTTAATAGTTTCATTGTCTTTGATAATCTCGATGATTATCAGCATAATGTGGCATGAGTCAATTCATTACACATGGATAATCTGTATCCTTCCCTGTTTCCCATTTTTGCTCATTACGACTGAATAGAGTTAATCAAGTCTGTCAGTCACCCATAAATGGTTCCCTCCGTCTCCCCGCGCGACGTTCTCTGTTGGCTTATGGGGTGTTGCTCCGCACAATGCTGATGGTTTTACAAGGCGTTTTTCCTCATTCATATCTGTAAGTGTAATCAGGAAGTGGGTGTCGTAAGTCACGGTATTTTCTATTCCAAAGAATAAAAGTCATCACCGATTGATGGTAAAGTTGATAAGAGTTGGTGAGGGGAGGAAGGGGGTATGGAGAGTAAAGGAGAGGTAGAGTGGTGAGGGAGAGGGAGAGTGGTAGCGATTGGCAGATTGGTAAGAAAGAAACTGACTAGTTGGTGGGATTAACCTTTTAGTGGGTGCTGTCTTTAGTGTTCAAGATCTTTTGTAATGTTGAGGACAGAGAGAGGAGTACGAGGAACAACACTGTGTTGTATTGGATAAGTACAGTGGGTTTGTAGGTCAGGTCGAACGGCTATAAGAGGTGCAGGATTATGTAAGAGGCTGGGGCAAGATGAGATGATGTGGGCAGGCGTGGAAGAAGGAGTCCCGTGGCTCTGTTGCAGGAGCAGATGTGGCCTAGGAGAGGTGCGCCGATGTTTGGGTGTTACGGTGAAGGTACAAGAGGGATGACGTGCCGAGGTGCTGAGGTTGTGCAGCAGATGGGAGGAGGAGTTAGTGAGGTCGCTTTTTTTTGCTATCGATGTGGAGTGGTTAAGGTTGTGTAGTTCTGGAAGTATGCGGCGATTGTTGGTTTGTGCTGCAGGGAAGGATGTGTAGCAGAGATCCTGTAGGACCTGCGGTAGAGGATATCGTTGACGATGTCCCACAGGGCCCTTGCCGGCAGGGGAAAGTTAGAATCACGTTGGCCTTATACTAACGATGGAGAACCACTCTGGGCTCCTGTGGGGTGAATGAGCTTGGAATCACATAGCAAGAACGAGTTCAGGCTCCAGTACGACGCATATTGTTGTCTGTGGAGAACTGGCTGCGTTGGCGTACTAGTCGATATGAGGCAAGAAGGGTCGGCCATACCGATATCGTTAATTGTATGGGCGTGTTTGCCAAGTACAATTCAGTGCGCTTCTGAAACAAACAAAAAAAAAAAAAAACTGTTGATCGTAGCCGACGACACGCGCGGTTGGACCCCCTTGTCATTGTCGCCCACCAGCTCGGTACCTTGCCTGTAATTGACATAGGTCACGTGAGGTCACACGAGGTAAATGTCAGTTGCTTTATGAAATAATTACTGGAGACCAGGTGTCAAATGCTGGTCGTGAAAATCATTTCATTACAAGACCAGGTCATTGTAACAGACGTAAGGCCTTACGTAGGAACATCACGCTTATTCCTCTGGTTGCCTGTATGTAAATGACTTTATATTGTCTCGCCCTCACTATAACATGTGGGGTCGTAACTATTGAGATTGAACGGAATAACTACAGCCGGGGAAAGCCTAGTTACACCGACAGTTTGTCTACAACCGTACGCACTGCTGCAGCAGCCGAACTCACCCTGAGCAATAATTACACCCTTGATAATCACAAGTGATCATTCTACGCTGTAATTAAAGGGCTAAAATCCCCCCTTTACTAATCACTTGGCTTCCTCTTTCCTCCACTCCCCCAGTAACTACAACGACAGCTGCACACATCATTAACTATTAATTACAACCATTTTACCCTCACTAAAGGGCTAGCTAACCCCCTTCCCCTCCCTCACCTCAGTAATCACTAAACACCTCTCATGCGCTTCACTAATCCTCATATTACTGTAATGGTTTCTCCTGGGCCTTTTGTGCGCTCTGTATCCCCTTCTGCGACATCGCCCGCGGGAGGGGATGGCGTGCACAATGAATTTCCAGTCCTTGCGGGGAAAAAAAAAATCAATTAGGTAATCAGTTATATAACATACTAATTTGTTAAGTGGCTGTACTGCATGCCAATATGTTAATTAGTTATATAACATGCTAATCAAACTTTATATATATATATATATATATATATATATATATATATATATATATATATATATATATATATATATATATATTTGTGTGTGTGGAAAATAGATATTTCCTTTATCAGACAATTAGATTATTAGGTTCCTAGTGGTGCTTCGCCAGCCATCACAATAATGTACTTCGTAACCACCATACTAATGTACTTCACAAACCACTACACCAATAGCCTTCACACTTGCCAGTCAGGTGACAATCTATCCGTCTAATTGCCCAGTAGATAAATTGATTATGCGTCATATCAACCCGTGATCACCAGAGTTCATTAGCCCGCATCACACAGCCGACCCTCACGCCATATCCATCAGTCTCGCGCTCGTTGATTGGCCACTCCCACCCCTCCTCTCCATCCCTCCCTCACGACTCGCCTCTCTCCTTCTGTAAACCAATCAACCACTTAGTCTCCGTTAAGTCTGTCTTCAGCTATGGAGACCGTCTCAACTATGCTGTTACGTCGAGGAGTCGTGGGAAAATACACACACCTCCTCTAATTCCCTGAGCGCGACGTCACGAGGGTCCCGCTGTCCCTCTCAAGGGGTTAGAATGAGGGTCATGTACTCGTGTATACACACACACACACACACACACACACACACACACACACACACACATCTGTTGTCATCTTCTCTACGGTCCCCATAGTCTCGAAGCGAAGGTGAGGAAGATACATCACACACATCTTACTACAAACACCAAGAGGATCCTTTTTAAAAGAATAGACTTGCTACCTGTGGCAACAACAGTACAATGACGGTAACTCACATTTCTTGAAAAAGGAGTATCCTAAACTACCCTCAACTCGTGAACAGCCCATCCATCATGACCAGCCAGCAAAACCGCGGCGTTCCTCAGCCCCTTGTTAACTCCTCAGCCATCCTTTTTAACCCCCCTTGAGAGTCGTAGACAAGTCAGCCGGAAGCTGTGACCACTCGCCTCCCTCCCACCTGGCAAGACCAACAACACGGCCGTGGCTCACGACACAGGATCGAAGACCACGCCTGGGGAGCCGCCGACCCGTATAGTGGGGTTTAAATGTGGTTTACAGTTATAATCTTTATTTGATTCCTGAGCCTTGAACCTGCAGATGGGACCCCTTATGACTGTTGACGTGAGTCACCTGCTCTTAGTCACTCACTCCCCCCCCCCCCTCTTCAGTCCCCTCCCTCCCTTCCCTCCCTCCCTCCCTCCCTTCCTTCCTCCCACCCCGTCAACCACAGAGTTGTTAGCCTCTGTGCTATGGGAGGCGGCTGTTGTGAACCCCTCCCTTCCCACTCTGCCCCCCCCCCCCCCCCCCGAGCCTCCCCACCCTAGACCCCTTGTTCTCCCTCTTTGTGCCTCCTCTATGGCCCACTAAACTTCTAAACGGTGGCGAGGGACGGGAATGGACGAGAGATGGATAAGAACTGGCAAGAGAGGGTAGGTTTTGGTGGAGGAGGCTACGTAGAGGCTGGTGAGGTGAGGGAGAAGAAAAGCTGGTGGGGTGTGGGAGAAGAGAAGCTGGTGAAGTGAGGGAGAAGAGAAAGTGGTGGGGTGAGGGAGAAGAGAAGCTTGTGAGGTGGAGGAGGGTAGGGTTGGTGAGTGGGGGGAGTGGTGAGACAGGGTAGAGAGTGATGCACTAGGGATCAGACAGACTGGCGTGGAAGGGTTGAGGGTAAGGGAGGATGAAGGAGAGGCAGTGGAGGGAAGCAGGAATTAGGGAGGGCTTCATTATGAAGTGTGTGTAGGGAACGGATGAAGGATGATGAGGGTAAGTGAAAGGGGTAGAGAGAATGGGTACTAGTTCTTCATAAAAAAGAGGGAAGGGGATGTTGAATGTGGTGAAGGAAAGAAAGAGTTGGTTTAACAACAAAAAATGGACAGTTTCTCTTCTCTTGAAGAGGAGGGGAAGGGAGTATAAGATGAGAGGGGAAGAGAGCGTAAGGTGAGAGGGAAGAGAGCATAAGGAGAGAGGGAAGAGAGCAACAAATAGAAAATGATTAAGAAAACTGACTTACAACAGTGTCTTGGACCTGAAAACAGATGCGTCGTATAGAACGAGAAAAAAAAGAACTTCAGCATTTAAACCTGCTTATCACAATTGCTATGATATCTCTATACAGATGTTGTTCATAGGAATGTGTCGAGGGGAGCAAAGATGCGGTGACAGGTGATGGAAGGTTAGGCAGGGAGGAGAAGACAATGATGAAGGAGTTTACCATAAAAACAACAGTGGAGGGTCGGGAGAATACAGCAGCGGCAGCAGCAGCGCATGGTTACTTGCGGGACACCAATGCCGTCAGGATTATGAAAGACACGTGGGATATAACGCAGCAGAGACTGGGAGACGCCCCAGGAGAAAACGGAGACAGGGAAGGAAGAACATGAGGAGGTTAGGTTAATTTCCTTCGGTTTGATATATTTCATTCGTCCAGGTGTACTATAGAGAAAAACTGTTATGGTGATAGTGGGGGTGAAGGGGTCAGGGAGCGAGTACAGCAGGTCAAGGAACGCTACGTGGTGAGAGGAAAGAGAAGTAGGGTGTGTGTGTGTGTGTGTGTGTGTGTGTGTGTGTGTGTGGTTGGGGTGGTGGCGGGCATCACAAGCACCGACCTGCCCATAGCCCAACCGTCGGTGATGGTGGTGGAAATAGCTGTGGTGGAAATAGTTGGGGGGTGACAGTGGTGGTGGGGATGGTGGTAATGTTGGGGTGTGGCAGTGGGTGGGAACGTTGGTGGCCGTGATGGTTGAGGATGGCAGCGGTGACGATGGTTTAAATGGTGGTGACAGCGCTGGTAGCGATACGCATGGTGTTAGCACGTAATGATTAGGACGATGGTGGTGTTAACAGTGGCGGTAGTGGTGGTGGTGTTAGTGGCGGCGGTGTTAACGGTTGTGGCAGCGACGGTAGTGGTGTTGTGGGGAGGGGGAGGGAGAGAGGAGGGAAGGGTGGCGACGGTGATGGTGGTGTTAGCGGTGGTGGCGGTGAGCGAGCGTGGGGTTGTAAACAAGACCGCGACGCCCCTGACAGCCAGGCAGCGCCCAGTGGACGAGTGCCGCGCGTCCTCCTTTGTTGGAAGTCGTGGCGCGTGGGGCGGCCAGGCCAGGACGCAGGCAGGCAGGCAGGCAGGGAGGGAGGGAGTGCTGCGGGAAGAAAGCGTGTTGAGGGAGAAGCAGGAGGGATAGGGAAGAATAGATGGCGGATAGATGATGTGGTAGAGGCATGGAAGGAAGAAAGCCGATATACAATGAGGCAACTGGGAGGTAAGAGGTCGCGGAGGGGGTTAAGGAGAAGAAACAGGCGGTTAGTGAGAGGGGAAGGTGTGGTGGCAGGCTGAGGAGGGGCAACGGACGGGGCGGAGGGCGGGCATGCTTCGCCTATTACCTCCCGTCTTTAATAAATATTTTCCTTCTGACTGAGTGGTGTTTGTTGGGCCGCGCGTGATGCCCTGCTTATCGAGCACTCAACTCTATTGACGCCGAGGTATGGCGAGCCTGTGCTCGCTGTAATACCGCTTTAATGAGAATTTGTTCACGTTTAATGAGCGCTCATTAACTGTTTCTCTGCCAATCTAGTCTTGTGTACTAAGCCGATCATTGTATTAATTAGCGAGTGATTCTAGCGAGTGTGGACGGCGCTAGAGAGAGAGAGAGAGAGAGAGAGAGAGAGAGAGAGAGAGAGAGAGAGAGAGAGAGAGAGAGAGAGGTAATGTGCTACGGTAGGCGAAAAAGGTATTTGGCGGAGTGATAAAATGTGTGGAACACTTTTTCCATTGTCATGAGAACGTATGAGAGCGCCAGCCAGGAAGGTCGTCAAAGGACTTGACGCATATTTGTGTTATTTTTTTTTTCTTCGTCGTCGTTGATGTCGCTAGGTACAGACCTCGGGGACCTTGGCTGTGTGTTGGGGAAACACAGCTAACGCTAGGAATGCTTGGCTAAATGTGGGCAAGCTTGGCTATTATACATACCTGCACGTTGGCCTACCTGCCTTACGTGTTGGAATACGTGGTTACGTATCGTCACACCTGTCTACATGTTTGCTATACACCTGGCTACGTGTCGACATAAGGCATATATGGCAACGTGACGACTCCCGTGATAGAATGTGTGGACGTGTGACGCTATGTTGGCACGTTTACGTTTACCTGTCTGCATATCGGCATACCTGACTTCATGTTAACACACCTGGCAGGCTGCAACACTGTTGACGACCCTCTCTTCACATTAACCTACTTAGATGCATTTGGGCACACCTGTCTTGTTTGTCAGCACACGTGCCCACATGTCGACACACCTGCTTACACGTGTGCACACTTGCTGCAAGAATCCTGTTCCACGTCGGCGCCAGTACAGAGCTAAACGCATATGCTCTCATGTGTCTCCTAGAGACTTGGGATGTCTTCCTGAGCCGCAACAGACACGTCGAGGAATCTGTGATCCTGTATCTAACCAAGACAAACGAATGTTACGTCGGTAAAGTTAGGCTCATAAACTATGACGTGACTTGGAAGTTACGTGGTACACCTTACGTGATGTTTATAGTTATGTTTCTCGTTACGACGTATCCTGGGAGTTGATATATACATCCCACTTGATGTTTATAGTTATGTTTGTTGTTATGGCGTGTCATGGGAAGTTGATATTAACACCTTACCCGATGTTTATGGTTATGGTTGCTGTTACTGTATGTTCTCGATGATGTATCTACATTTTACACGATGTTTATAGTTATATTTGTCGTTACGAAGTGTCCTGGGAGTTAATAATCTACATATCAAACGATGTTATTGGTTATGTTTGATGTTATGTACTGTGAGCTCATATCTACATTTCAAACGATGTGCATTGGTTATATTAATTGTTATGGCGTGTGGTGGGAGTTCCTCTGTACATTTTACACGATGTTTATATTGTTATATTTGCTGCCCGAACGGTGTTCTGGAATATCTTAGGCAAATTTATGGTAATTCTCATTCATATGACATGTTCGGTTGTACCGTATGTTATGTTCGGTTGTACCGTATGACATGTTCGGTTATACCGTATGACATGTTCGGTCATACCGTATGACATGTTCGGTTGTACCGTATGACATGTTCGGTTGTACCGTATGACATGTTCGGTTGTACCGTATTATTATTATTATTATTATTATTATTATTATTATTATTATTATTATTATTATTATCATTATTTTATTTTATTATTATTATTATTATTATTACTATTATTATTATTATTATTATTATTATTATTATTATTATTATTATTACTTAACGTATAACATGTAAGATTTAGCGAGAAACTTCTCTTCTCGGGGGAGGTAATGGAGGGAACACATTGCTGTTGAATTTGGGTCGTTTGCTTTCGTTAAGGAATGTTGGGATGGGTGTCCTGGGCGAGGTGTGGGAGGGTGGACAGGCCGGCCCCAACCCCACATGCGCCTTCCTCACCCCTGCCCCCTCCTCCTCCTCTTCTCGTTCTCTTTCTTCATCATCATTATCCTTCTACATTCTTTCTTTTTTTAAGTAGCGTTGAGGCCAGACCACCTCACTTGGACCTTGGGTCTGTGTGGTCTCTCTCTCTCTCTCTCTCTCTCTCTCTCTCTCTCTCTCTCTCTCTCTCTCTCTCTCTCTCTCTCTCTCTCTCTCTCTCTCATTTGAGAACCATGTAAAGAAAGTGCATGGCAGAGAAACAGGAGCGGAACAACTGAGAAGACAAGCCTCAGATCGAGACAGAGAGAGAACCACTTCCAACGATCAGTAATGAACTGTCTCCGAATGAGACACGAACCAAATAAGTGAATGCACAGATTTAAAAAAGGAGAAATAGAGGAACGGTTAACTATATATATATATATATATATATATATACGTATATATATATATATATATATATATATATATATATATATATATATATATATATATATATATATATATATATATTTCTTTCTTTTAAACTATTCGCCATTTCCCGCGTTAGCGAGGTAGCGTTAAGAACAGAGGACTGGGCCTTTTTTGGAATATCCTCACCTGGCCCCCCTCTGTTCCTTCTTTTGGAAAATGAAAAAAAAAGGAAACGAGAGGGGAGGATTTCCAGCCCCCCGCTCCCTCCCCTTTTAGTCGCCTTCTACGACACGCAGGGAATACGTGGGAAGTATTCTTAATCCCCTATCCCCAGGGATAATATATATATATATATATATATATATATATATATATTCTTTTCTTTCTTTCATACTATTCGCCATTTCCCGCATTAGCGAGGTAGCGTTGAGAACAGAGGACTAGGCCCTTGAGGGAATATCCTCACCTGGGCCCCTTCTCTGTTCCCTCTTTTGGAAAAAAAAAAAAAAAAAAAAAAAAAAAAAAAAAAAAAAGTGAGAGGGGAGGATTTCCAGCCCCCCGCTCCCTCCCCTTTTAGTCGCCTTCTACGACACGCAGGGAATACGTGGGAAGTATTCTTTCTCCCCTATCCCCAGGGATATATATATATATATATATATATATATATATATATATATATATATATATATATATATATATATATGCAGACCCTTCGCTTCACCTTGAAGAGTTATATGCGCAATCACCACTGGAAAGAGAACATGAGAACAGTGAGTACTTTCGTTTATTACATCTTCAGACATATGATGTAACAAATGAAATTACTCTCTGTTCTTATCTTCTCTTTCCAATGGTGATATATATATATATATATATATATATATATATATATATATATATATATATATATATATATATATATATATTTATATATATGGTGAAAAAGTGAAAAAAGGAGAGATAGGTAGTATGTTTGAGGAAAGGAACCTGGATGTTTTGTCTCTGAGTGAAACGAAGCTCAAGGGTAAAGGGGAAGAGTGGTTTGGGAATGTCTTGGGAGTAAAGTCAGGGGTTGGTGAGAGGACAAGAGCAAGGGAAGGAGTAGCAGTACTCCTGAAGCAGGAGTTGTGGGAGTGTGTGATAGAATGTAAGAATGTAAATTCTCGATTAATATGGGTAAAACTGAAAGTTGATGGAGAGAGATGGGTGATTATTGGTGCATATGCACCTGGGCATGAGAAGAAAGATCATGAGGCAAGTGTTTTGGGAGCAGCTGAATGAGTGTGTTAGTGGTTTTGATGCACGAGACCGGGTTATAGTGATGGGTGATTTGAATGCAAATGTGAGTAATGTGGCAGTTGAGGGAATAATTGGTATACATGGGGTGTTCAGTGTTGTAAATGGAAATGGTGAAGAGCTTGTAGATTTATGTGCTGAAAAAGGACTGGTGATTGGGAATACCTGGTTTAAAAAGCGAGATATACATAAGTATACGTATGTAAGTAGGAGAGATGGCCAGAGAGCGTCATTGGATTTCGTGTTAATTGACAGGCGCGCGAAAGAGAGACCTTTGGATGTTAATGTGCTGAGAGGTGCAACTGGAGGGATGTCTGATCATTATCTTGTGGAGGCTAAGGTGAAGATTTGTATGGGTTTTCAGAAAAGAAGAGTGAATGTTGGGGTGAAGAGGGTGGTGAGAGTAAGTGAGCTTGGGAAGGAGACTTGTGTGAGGAAGTACCAGGAGAGACTGAGTACAGAATGGAAAAAGGTGAGAACAATGGAAGTAAGGGGAGTGGGGGAGGAATGGGATGTATTTAGGGAATCAGTGATGGATTGCGTAAAAGATGCTTGTGGCATGAGAAGAGTGGGAGGTGGGTTGATTAGAAAGGGTAGTGAGTGGTGGGATGAAGAAGTAAGATTATTAGTGAAAGAGAAGAAAGAGGCATTTGGACGATTTTTGCAGGGAAAAAATGCAACTGAGTGGGAGATGTATAAAAGAAAGAGACAGGAGGTCAAGAGAACGGTGCAAGAGGTGAAAAAGAGGGCAAATGAGAGTTGGGGTGAGAGAGTATCATTAAATTTTAGGGAGAATAAAAAGATGTTCTGGAAGGAGGTAAATAAAGTGCGTAAGACGAGGGAGCAAATGGGAACTTCAGTGAAAGGCGCAAATGGGGAGGTGATAACAAGTAGTGGTGATGTGAGAAGGAGATGGAGTGAGTATTTTGAAGGTTTGTTGAATGTGTTTGATGATAGAGTGGCAGATATAGGGTGTTTTGGTCGAGGTGGTGTGCAAAGTGAGAGGGTTAGGGAAAATGATTTGGTAAACAGAGAAGAGGTAGTAAAAGCTTTGCGGAAGATGAAAGCCGGCAAGGCAGCAGGTTTGGATGGTATTGCAGTGGAATTTATTAAAAAAGGGGGTGACTGTATTATTGACTGGTTGGTAAGGATATTTAATGTATGTATGACACATGGTGAGGTGCTTGAGGATTGGCGAAATGCGTGCATAGTGCCATTGTACAAAGGCAAAGGGGATAAGAGTGAGTGCTCAAATTACAGAGGTATAAGTTTGTTGAGTATTCCTGGTAAATTATATGGGAGGGTATTGATTGAGAGGGTGAAGGCATGTACAGAGCATCAGATTGGGGAAGAGCAGTGTGGTTTCAGAAGTGGTAGAGGATGTGTGGATCAGGTGTTTGCTTTGAAGAATGTATGTGAGAAATATTAGAAAAGCAAATGGATTTGTATGTAGCATTTATAGATCTGGAGAAGGCATATGATAGAGTTGATAGAGATGCTCTGTGGAAGGTATTAAGAATATATGGTGTGGGAGGCAAGTTGTTAGAAGCAGTGAAAAGTTTTTATCGAGGATGTAAGGCATGTGTACGTGTAGGAAGAGAGGAAAGTGATTGGTTCTCAGTGAATGTAGGTTTGCGGCAGGGGTGTGTGATGTCTCCATGGTTGTTTAATTTGTTTATGGATGGGGTTGTTAGGGATGTGGATGCAAGAGTTTTGGAAAGAGTGGCAAGTATGAAGTCTGTTGTGGATAAGAGAGCTTAGGAAGTGAGTCAGTTGTTGTTCGCTGATGATGCAGCGCTGGTGGCTGATTCATGTGAGAAACTGCAGAAGCTGGTGCCTGAGTTTGGTAAAGTGTGTGAAAGAAGAAAGTTAAGAGTAAATGTGAATAAGAGCAAGGTTATTAGGTACAGTAGGGTTGAGGATCAAGTCAATTGGGAGGTAAGTTTGAATGGAGAAAAACTGGAGGAAGTGGGGTGTTTTAGATATCTGGGAGTGGATCTGGCAGCGGATGGAACCATGGAAGCGGAAGTGGATCATAGGGTGAGGGAGGGGGCGAAAATTCTGGGAGCCTTGAAGAATGTGTGGAAGTCGAGAACATTATCTCGGAAAGCAAAAATGGGTATGCTTGAAGGAATAGTGGTTCCAACAATGTTGTATGGTTGCGAGGCGCGGGCTATGGATAGAGTTGTGCGCAGGGGGGTGGATGTGCTGGAAATGAGATGTTTGAGGACAATGTGTGGTGTGAGGTGGTTTGATCGAGTAAGTAACGTAAGGGTAAGAGAGATGTGTGGAAATAAAAAGAGCGTGGTTGAGAGAGCAGAAGAGGGTGTTTTGAGATGGTTTGGGCACATGGAGAGAATGAGTGAGGAAAGATTGACCAAGAGGATATATGTGTCGGAGGTGGAGGGAACGAGGAGAAGTGGGAGACCAAATTGGAGGTG
>NC_092235.1:47848089-47893089 GCF_036320965.1 Panulirus ornatus | reverse complement strand
GGTATGAAGACAGATAATGCAACACTTGGTGAGTCCGTACTGATGATATATTATCGTGGTGGCTGTGGACAAGTGGACACTTTACTACTGGATGGTAAGGCTGTGAATGAGGGGTGTCTACGAGAAGGAAGTGACGGAAAGTACCATGAGGAAATACTGCAAGCAAACACCTTCCCTGCTGCTTGCCTGTGTATTGTGGGTACTGGCTGGACTCGGACTCTTCCTCCCCCACCATCACCACGAACGTGATGAGGTGTTGATATCACCGATGCTCATGGTCGTCTGACTTCCTGCTGCCTGGTCCTCTCTCTCTCTTGGATGTTCCCTGTTGTTCCCGAGTTTGTTGGTCGAACAGCATGACACTAGGAGACCCTGTTGCTTTTGGCTGCCGTTGTTGGACTTCCCTCCTGCTGTTGTCATTGTTATCATCCACTGTTGTTCCTTGTGATCATCTAATGTTACAACTGTAGTCTGGTAAGATTCACGACATCACCTGTTGCTTCAGCTGTTAACGGCATCTTCTCTTATTCCTCCTCCTGTTAGAGGAATGACATCGCTGTTGGTGCCACCAGATCAGAGCAACGGTGGAGATGAAGATAGTGTCTTACCCTTCACGAAAATATCAAACACACACAATTTATATTTACGGTGTAAGGAATGTTGAATGTCTCTGTCATTCACATGAATGTAGAATGTAGATACACGGCAGAGTCTTCTCAAAGATGATATTACCAAATATTATCTGAGGCCGATGATGGACGTGTGAAAGTACTGGGTATTGTAAACCCGTACAACATGAACATTATCCACAAAGTAAAGCCTTTAAAATAGGCTACAGTAAACCTTAACTGTAGGCTACAGTAAACCTTAACACTGTAGGCTACAGTAAACCTTAACACTGCTGCTACAGTAAACTTTAACACTGCTGCTACAGTAAACCTTAACACTGCAGGCTACAGTAAACCTTGACACTGCAGGCTACAGTAAACCTTAACACTGCAGGTTACAGTAAACCTTAACACTGCAGGTTACAGTAAACATCACCACTGTAGGCTACAGTAAATCTCAACACTGAAAGCTACAGTAAACCTCAACACTGCAGTCTACAGTAAACCAACACTAGTCTACAGTAAACCTCAACACTGCTGTCTACAGTAAACCACAACACTGTAAAATTGATGGAGAATGATGTAAATGAAACGCTTCTAAAAATACCTGCAGAAAAATATGTTTAATAAAACATTAAACATTTCGTCTTCTGATGTCTCAGACCAGTATATCCAAATTATCACGAGGAAAATCGTGCTCCAAGACTAGAGATACTGTTTCTTGAAACTAGATAATATACCCAGGAAAATCCTACATATATGTCACTAGGAATTAGAGGAGACCTCACACACACACACACACACGCACACACGCACACACACGTACAGTAACTGAACTACGATCATGTCAGATATCGTAAGAAAAACCGCAGCTAAGATATTAGAAGTGATATCCACAAACCATAAACTAAACATACGGCCACAAGAAACCAGGCAGCTACACTCACAGCCGACCTATAGTGGGTTGGTCTCAACCAGTGAACATATATCAAGTTCTCGTTGACCTTGGTGACCTTGTCACTCCCCTAAAATCCACCAAAATTCATGAACAGGATTCGAACCTATTTGTTACACGCCCTGACACATCGTGGTTGTACCTTCCTCGCTCTCCTTGTTTCCTGCTGGTACATATATTGCCCGTAGCGCCTCGGTAGTCTGAAGAACATTTGTCGAACGAGAAAATAACAGTGACCTCAGCAAAGTGATCTTACACGAGCGTGGAGTCACAGACACGCTTGAAATTTCTGTAAGGCTCAAGAAAAGAATAAAACTCCGGTTTATGTGTCTGTCTGTCTATCTATCTGTCTGTTTATCTTCCTATCATTCTGTTTATCAATTTATCGATCTACCTGTGTATCTATCTATCTGCCTATCTATCTGTCTATCTATCTATCTATTGTTTGTCTGTCTGTCTGTCTGTTTGCATTTGATTTTGTTTTTATAGTTGATCGCTGTATTCCGCGTTAGCGAGGAAGCGCTAGGAACAGACGAAGAAAGGTCGCATCCACTCATCCATTCTCTAGCTGTCATGTGCAATGTCCCGAAACCACAGCTCTTTATCCACAATCAGGCCTCACAGACCTTTTCATGGTTTACCCCGGCCGCTTCCCATGCCTGGTTCACACCATTGACTGCACGTCGACCACTGTATACCACATTGTTCCAGTTTACTCTTTCCGGTACACTTTCACCCTCCTGCATGTTCAGGCCCCCCGGTCGCTCAAAATCTTTTTCGCTCTATCCTTCCATCTCCAATTTGGTCTCCCCGTTCTCATTCTTCCCTTCACTTCTAACACATATATCCTCTTTATCAACCTTTCCTCACTCGTTCTCTCCATATGTTCAAACTATTTCAGCACGCCCTCTTCAGCTCTGACAATCACACTGTTTTTGTATTACCACACCTCTTTCTTATTCTTTCATTACTTACTTCATCAAATCACCTCACACCCCATATTGTTCTTGATTTCTTACTCATCCACCCTCTTCCACTTCCATATGATATTGCTGGGACTAATATACCTTCAAACATAACCATTGTTGCCCTCCTAGATGACGTTCTCTCTTTCCGCACATTCTTCAGCGCTCCCATAACCTTCGTCCCCTCCCCCACCCTATGACTCGCTTGCGCTACCATGGTTCCATTCGCTGCAGTGTCCACTCCCAGATATATAAAACACTTCACTTCCTCCAGTTTTTCTCCATTCAAACTCATGACCCAACTAACCGTCCCTCAACCCTGCTACACCTATTAACCTTACTGTTACTTGCAGACCCTCGCAACTTCCTCCATTCGCACACTCCTCCAGACACAGTCACCAATTTCTGCAGTTTCATACTCGTACCAGCCTCCATTGCTGTATCACCACCAAA
Organism: Panulirus ornatus; assembly: GCF_036320965.1. Classification (NCBI taxonomy): domain Eukaryota; kingdom Metazoa; phylum Arthropoda; class Malacostraca; order Decapoda; family Palinuridae; genus Panulirus; species Panulirus ornatus. The sequence goes on along the minus strand of NC_092235.1, from coordinate 47,890,108 downwards.
CAACTGATGAATCGCTTCCTCGGCCATTCCTTCCCTTACAGACTGCATACCTCCCTTACCTCCCCATCCATAAACAAGTTAAACAACTATGATGACACCATACGCCTCTGCTTCAGACCATCCTTCACTTGGAGCCATTTACTCTCCTCTCTTCCTACTCGCACACATGCTTTACACCCTTGATGAAAAAACTTGCAGCTGCTTGTAGCTGCTTTCCTGCCACAGTGTATATACTTAAGACCTTCCACAAGGCATCTCTATCAACCTTATTATATGCTTTCTCCAGATCCATAAATAACCACATGCAAATCTATCCGTTTCTTTAAGTATTTCTCACACACATTCTTTAAAGCAAACACCTGATCCACACATACTCTAACACTTCTGAAACTACATTGCTCCTCCCCGATCTGATGCTATGTACATGCCTTCACCCTCTCAGTCACTATCCTACCACACAACGTAACAAGTACATTCAAACAAAATTATACCTGTGTAGTTTGAACACTCAATTTATTCCCCTTGCCTTATGCAGTGGGACTATACATGCATTCTGTCAATCCTCAGACATCTCACCATAATCCTTGCTAACACTGAAGTTTCTAATTAACCAATCAACTACAGTCATTTCCTTTTATAATAGATTCAACTGCAATAGCCGCCTTCCCACATTTCATTTGACGTAAGACTCTCACTGCCTCTTGTCTCTCCTTGAAACAACTCTCCATGACTGTCACAACGCATACCACCCTGACCAAAACACCCTGCATCTGCCACTCTGTCATCAAGCACATTCACCAGTCCCTCAGAATATTCCCTCCATCTCCTCACGCCATCACTACCTGTTACCACTTCCCATTTTGCCCCCTTCGCTGATGTTGCTATTCGTTCTCTTGTTTTATTTTTTTCGCACTTTACCTCCTTCCAGAACATATTATTCTCTCTAGAGTTTACTGATACTTGCTCGTCCCCAACTCTCATTTGACCTCGTTTTTGACCTCTGCACCTTCCTCTTGACTTCCTGCCGCTTTCTCTTATACATCACTGATCATTTGCACTCCTCTGTAATTACCCCCCAAACGCCTCTCTTTTCTCTTTCACCAGCAACTTTACTTCTTCATCCCACCGCAAACTGCCCTTCTTGATCTGCCCACCTCCCAGCTTTCGCGTGCTACATGCATCTCTAGCACATGCAAGCACTGGTTCCTTGAATACCTCCCATTCCTCACCCACTCCCCTCACTTCATTTATTCTCACGTTTTGCCATTCTACACTCAGTCTCTCCTGGTATTTACCCACACAAGTCTCATTTTCAAGCTCACTAACTCTCACCACTTCTCACCGATATTGTTCCCTCTTTTCCTAGAACCTCTGAAAATCTTCGCTCTAGTCTCCAAAAGATAGTAATCAAACATCCCATATATATATATATATATATATATATATATATATATATATATATATATATATATATATATATATATATAATCCCTGGGATAAGGGAGAAAGAATACATCCCACGTATTTACCTGCGTGTCGTAGAAGGCGGCTAAAAGGGGAGGGAGCGGGTTACTGGAAATCCTCCCCTCTCGTTTTTTTTTTTTAATTTTCCAAAAGAAGGAGCAGAGAAGTGGGCCAGGTGAGGATATTCCCTCAAAGGCCCAATCCTCTGTTCTTAATGCTACCTTGCTAATGCGGGAAATGGCAAATAGTAAGAAAAAAGAAGAAAAAAAGAAAAAAAAAAAAAAATATATATATATATATATATATATATATATATATATATATATATATATATATATATATATATATATATATATATATATATAATATTTACCAAATGGCGTCCTAGCTACGTCTCTTCGTTGTATATCAACTGACTTATATTTCTTTCTTGTATCTCCCCTGATGATGTGATTATTACACGAGAGTGCACTTGGGAACTTATCGTGTTTCACTTTACCCCTGGTCTCATAGGAATATATATATATATATGTGTGTGTGTGTGTGTGTGTCCAATAGATCAACCTCCAGTCCCATACTTGACCAGGAGTATACACATCGCCAGGCCGTGCCCATTGTCTTAGAATGAAACAATGAATTTCAACATTCTCGTAAAGGCTTCTTAACTGTGTCGGTTTGCACCCACAAGTTGATTCGTCAAGCGAGACCAACGTCTCCATCCACGGCACCTCTGGTACACTTTATGGCAGGGCGGGGAGCTAATAAACCACTTGTATGTGCAAGTCAGCTGTCACTCGCCTTGAGGAGTCGCCCGCACATAACTTCCGCCGGGATCTCAACCGCCAGAGTCTGTCGTCAGGACTTTTGAATCGAGCGGTGAGACGCTTCCTCAATAATGCTAATGTAAATCGTCACCTGGAGATCGTAAGCTTAGACTTGCTTGTACTGCATCCCACACAGTGTTGTTATAAACCGCTTACTTGATTATCATGACCTCAGAACACTAGACAAACCAAGAGAGGTGTTTAAGGAAACAATCAAATTGAGACATATGTATATTTTTTTTATACATGCTCGTCATTTCCTGCGTTAGCGAGGTAGCGTCAAGACCAGATGACCGAGCCTTAGAGGGAAAACTCCTTGCTTGGTCCCCATCTCTGTTCCTTCTTTTGGAGAAGTAAAACAGGAGAGAAAGATTTCCAGCCCCCAGCTCCCACCCATTTTAGTCGGCCCCTACGACACGCATGGAATACGTGGGAAGTATTCCTTCTCCCCTGTTCCCTGGGATAATATATATATTCTTTTTCTTGTTTTCATACTTGATCACCATTTCCTGTGTTATTGAGGTAGCGCCAGGAACAGACGAAGAAGGGCCACATTCGCATACATACATTCTTTCGCTGTAATGTGCAATGCACTTAAGTAACAACGCCTTATCCACAACCAGGCTCCACAGACCTTTCCATGGTTTACCACGGCTACTTCTCATGCCTTAGTTCAATGCCATTGACAGCACGTCGATCACTGTACATCACATTGTTCCAAATCATTCTATCCCGTGCGCGCCTTTCACTCTCCTTGTTCAGGCTCTGATTGCTCAAAATCTTTTTCACTCCGTCCTTTCATCTCCATTTTGGTCTCCCGCTTCTCCTTGTTTCCTCCACCTCTGTCGCATATATCTTAACCTTTCTTCACTCTAAGCATTTCCCACACATATTGTTTAAAGCAATCACCTGATCCACATATCCTCTACCACTTCTGAAACCCCACTGCTCTGTACACGTCTTCACCCTCTCAATCACTGCTCTCTCATACAACTTGCCAGGTATACTGAACTAACTCATATGCCCGTGGTTTGAACACTCGCCTTCATCCTCCTTGCATTTATACAGTGGCACTATACATACATTCTGTCAACCCTCAGGCACTTCACCATGATCAGTACATACACAGTAAATCGTGACTAACCAATGATCAACACTGTCACCCCCTTTCTTAAGAAATTCAACTGCAATACCATGCACTCCAGTCGCCTTGCCACATTTTATCTTGCATAATGCTTTCGCCACCTCTTCTCTCCTCACCAAAGCACCAGAGCATACCACCGCGACACAAACACCCTACATCTGCCACTCTGTTATCAAACACATTCAACAGTCCTTCAAAATACTCACTCCGTCTCCTCCCCACTTCATGACTACCTGTTACCACTTCCCCCTGTGCTCTGTACTTGAAATATCCTTGGAAAACATCCCATAATGATTCCTCTAGTCGAGAAATACCAAATGAATACGAAGGAAATAGTTACAATTTTTTTTTAGAATGTAATCATTTAATCACAAGCCTTCATGACTCCTGAACAATATTTCAACTCCAGATTCGTATTCAGCGTGGAGAATAGTCCTTATGCTGAGGTTTTCAAGCAAATCTATAACTCTCAGAAAATACCAAAGATTGCAGGGCATTTTTTTTTTTTTTAGCCCAAAAAGCTTTTTGTTTTAAAATTGTTATTTAACATAATGAAGAGCGTCTATAATTGTATTGATCATGGAAAATATCCCATAATGCTTCCCCGAGCAGACAGATACCCACTAAATTCGAAGCAATCAATCACAAAGTTTTTAAAATGTAATAGTTTAATTACAGGCCTTAATGACCCCCAAACAATAATTCAACTCCAGATTTGTATCAGCTAGAAAAATTATCTTTATTTTGAGGTTTTTGAGCAAATCTTTACTGTTAAGAAAATTGTCAAAAATTGTAGGGTATTTTTAAGCCCCCTAAAACTTATGCCCTCTTTGAGAGATTGAATATAAATGTCAAAGGTGAGGATAATTGATGCAAGAAGAGTGGGTGAGGAAATTAAGAGGTATTTAGGGAAGTAGTGCTGGCACGTGCGAGAGATGCATGTGTTATGCGAAAGATGGGAGGTGAGCAGACTAGAAATGGTAGTGAGTGATGGGATGAAAATGCGAAGATGCTGGTGAAGGAGAATAGAGTAGCGTTTAGATACTAATGACAGTGAAGGAGAGGCAAGTTATTGGGAGATGTACAAGAGAAAGCGGTAGAAGGTCAAGAAGAAGGTGCAGGGGTAGAAAAAGAGGGCAAATGAGAGTTCGGTTAGCGAGTATCAGTAAACCTTACGGAAAATAAAATGTTTTCGAAGGAGCTTAACAATGTGTAAAAAGTAGATCAAATGGGAACGTCGTTGATATATATATATATATATATATATATATATATATATATATATATATATTCTATCCGCCATTTCCCGCGACAGCGAGGTAGCGTAAGAACAGAGGACTGGGCCTTTGAGGAAATATCCTCACCTGGCCTCTTCTCTGTTCCTTCTTTTGAAAATTAAAAAAAAGAAAAAAAAAAACGAGAGGGGAGGATTTCCAGCCCCCCGCTCCCTTCCCTTTAGTCGCCTTCTACGACACGCAGGGAATACGTGGGAAAGTATTCTTTCTCCCCTATCCCCAGGGATATATATAATATATATATATAAATATATATATATATATATATATATATATATATATTGTGTGTGTGTGTCAGCAGAAGACATTGTCGGCCCTCACAGATGTTTTCAAAGGCGCTACACGACTAAGGTTTATTGTGGGTACAAGCATATGGCGTTCTTAGGGTGTATTATGGCACATCAGATCGGTGAGCCTTATGCTTCTAACCTTGTTAACACTAATAATCCACCTCAGTGTGCCTCTGGCTATCTTGAGCGGAAGATGTTCTTTTTTACTCTTCCTGATTGCCACTTCATTTTGGGAATTTCTCTTCTGGGCGATGTATTTCTTCCACCTGTGTTTCAAGATGGTTCTTACCCTTCTAGGAAGGACAAAACCCGAATTCTCACTTGTAAGCAAGAAAACTGTTGGTACACTTGAGATTTCTAGGCACACTAGGCGCTCAGAACACACGATCAGGCGGCTGCTTCCTGCAACACCTCATCAGTACCTTGCCTCATTCAGGAGATCAAGGTCCTATGCACCCAAAATATTGGAAGTTTGCCAGTTCTATTCCCACACGTCTGCAGATGGTAAAGGCCAAAGGAGAAATGACAGAGCACTATTAGAATGCAAGTGTGATATCGCCTTTGAAAATGTTTGGGGGGAGGCGGACAGAGTTTGTTTGCATACACTGCTTATATACATGTCATAGGTCACCCAAGACGTCTTCCCCAAGCAGCTAGAATCATCCACCATAACTCTGCATCTTGTGACAATTGCAAGCCATCTTATAGCGTTGTGATCGTAACCTGTTAAGCTTCATCATGACACACGAGCGATAGATAGACAGACTGACTGGCTGACTGCTTGACTGACAGGAAGAGCTACAGACGAAACTTGTTTTGGCTATACCCGACATGAATCATTAATTTCTACATACTGAAACGCCTTTTAAAGGTTTGGCGTAATTATATTTCTTCTTTAGCATTCATCATACGTCTTAAAACACTCATTGCTGCACTCATCACACTTTGAGAGTCTCATCAGAATACTCATTATACCCCTCAAAACTGTCATCGCATCCCTCGTTATACCTACCACATAGCGTCATCATAAGACTAATTGTACTTCCCAAACCATCGCAGCTCTCATCACCATACGCAAATCCTCATCGCAGTACTCATCATACTTCCCTTACACTCTCATCACAGCTCTCATAACTCCAAAACACTCATCATAGCACTCATTATACCTCCCAGACCCTCTCATCACAGCGTTCGTCGTACCTCCCTAACTCTCTCATCACAGCACCGCGACAATCGTGACGAGAGGTACATCAACACTCCCTCACACGGTACGACGTCTTGGCTTACGGGGTCCTGTGTATCCTCCCGCCACCAGTCTTCAGCAGCACGGTTTTCTCTTCCGGCGTCAACTATGGCTACGTGGAGTTAACTTTTTTTTTTTCTTCTTATTTTGGCGGGAAAGCTAATCCAGTCACGGGACACAGACCTGTGTTTCCTGGTGTCGCTCGAGGGAGGGATGGAGGAGCAGTGAGCCACGATAACCCTCACACTGTCGCTGGATGAGAAGACATCGGGAACGTGGAAATCGTTCATTCTCTTCTTCCGTGAGAACTTCAGATCACGTCTCCCCAGGTCCGTCATACTCACGTATTTCTCACATCTGAATAATTTTTTTTTTTTTTTTGCTTTTCTTATTTTCTGTTGGATGTCATTCCCACCAGCTCCTCTGGCCGTTAAAAGAGCAACGGTAAAGAGCACCTTCGGCTGATACGTTCCGCAAGAAATTTATTTTTTTTTCTACGTTCGTATGACAAACAGAAGCGTGACAGGTCTTGATGACTGTGCGAGTTGGTGTGGACGGTTCATTAGGACAGAAGATGTCTGGGGATTCCCAGGACGCCAAGACTGGTAACGTAGAGGAAATTATTGACTGGGGAAAATGACATAGTTGGCATCGAGATGAGCAGTGTGATTTGGAAAATTGCGATGAAATTCTACAAAATATTGACGACTTTGACAACGAAATTAGTCATGACGATGTTCATGGCGATAATGATGCTTATACAATAGTTGTAGTAGTAATGATATTGTTGATAATAATAATAATGATAATAATGATAATAATAATAATAATGATAATAATGATGAAGATATGGAGGATAGAGGGATCAAAAGAAGAACAAGCAACAGGAAATCATACACTTGAGTACAAAGATGATAATGATCAGGCAAACATCAAAGTACCCAACCTTCACACTTATCTCGTTCCTGAATGCCTTCAAATGTCTCGTTTGACTCAAAAAACAAAGATTATTCAAGTTTATCATGCAGTCATACACTACTCTTCTCGAGTGCTGAATTATGAAATCAGACTCACACGCCGCACCTGCCCAGTTTAAGCAATTGAGAGTAACCTCATATGGCTCTGGTCAGAGATCAGGAGGGCATTCCCGACCGTAACGATAGAAGTCCCAACTCACCTGGCCTTCCACCCACGAAGAAGCCTGTATGACTGCCAAGGGGCTATCGTTGTCTGCTGGGACCACCGTCATTCAGCCATTACCAACCCCACAGAGTGACATGGCCTGACTGCACAGGGAAGGAGTCATCCTGCCTCAGATCACATGTTCGCCGTCGGCACCTGAATAGTCTTGGCCATGTAAATACAGACTGCAAGAGTCCTAGGGGTGCCTCCAGGTCAGTAGCAGGCTACCATGTGACTCATGAGACTTACCGACTTACCGTCGCTCTAGCAGGGCTCAGTGGTGCCTCATCTGCCACGACCCACTTCGGCAGGACTCGCGTGGGACATCTCCAACACTCGTGTTGAGAATCAGCTTGAACTATGCGACCTACAGCCACGCCCTCCTGCAACAAGCATGAACAGCAACCACCCACTCACTCAGGATCACGACACGCCTCTTCCTCTTGCAGATGTTGCACGAGTACTGGCAGCCACAAAATGCCTGCCTTACCCACTGCTATGGATAAGGTCATGAGGGAAGTACTGTAAAGCGAGGAGGACTCCATCAACCAACAAGAAAATGTTGACACAGTTTGTCTTACACCAGGTCGATGAAATTCAACCCTAGTGAATATAGAGTAATGAGGATGGGAACATTTCGAAGGCCTCCATCTGGGTATCATCCAGCAAGGGACTTGGGAGTAGAGTAGACATCGTCAACAATTTGTCGTCATAGTCCCACATCCGGGGAATAGTAAAGAAGACAGACTCAAGTATATGAATAGTGAAATATTCAGCCAGCCGATCATATCTTACGTTACGCCAAGACTAGAATATGCTTCTCATGTTTGGTCACAGCTCTTTAAGAAACACAAAGGACTAATAAAGAATGGTGAGTGGAGGGCGACAAATATGGTACAAGAATGAAGAGAGCTGAGTTACAACTGAGGCCATGAGGAGTTAAAGTCGTCAGCCAAGAAAACAAGAAAAGTAAGGGTTGACTTGATCACAACCATTAAGTTTTTAAACTATTTGATGGTGTCGGCAGTTAACAGTTCTTCAGAAAATGCAAGGTTATAACAACCAGAGACCATAACATGATATTCAGCAAGGTTTTGATGCTAATGAAGTACCTTGATCGTATAACATTGCTGGATGAATGGAATGAATTGAATTACGAAATTATGAATGTGGACATTATTCAGTAGTTTAAAGAGGTATGTGACAGTGGAGAAATTTCAAGAGTGTAAAACTCCCTTACCGTCCAATGCACATAGGTAATTGCACACACACACACACACACACACACACACACACACACACACACACAGAACCTCATTAACAAGAGAAGGTATGAGTAGGGGAACTATGATGAGCTGGACAACTTCTTCGGAAACTAACTAGGAGGTTGAATTCTTAGGACTGGGAATGTAAAAATGTCACAGCACTTTTGTCAAATCCATAATGAAGGAGTTGTTAAGTGAGTGCCAGCAGCGAGGGAAGGAGAGAGAGAGAGAGAGTCAATTAAGGAAAACGGTCTTTTAACGATAAATTAAAAGGGAGAAGAGAGACATGGTGTGGGGGGGAAAAAGAGGAGAATTTCACGCAACAATCGTCACTGTGGTTCAGTAAGATAACGAAGGAGGAACACCTGGAAAAAAAAAAAGACACATTAATGAGGAACTTCAAAGAATCAGTGACGTTGGTCTACAGCTGTAGCCCGAGCACGCTGCTTGTTTTTCAAGGATCAGATGAAAGCAGGTGGGAAAGTTTTTGAAACAGATGAAGGCGTACGTGAAGAATCAAATCCTGAGTTTGAATAGTGTATTTATTTTAAGAGGATTCACTGTTTCTGGTACTACCGGATTGGAATAGAAAGGTCTGTGAACCAGATGCTATCTTACGACATCTACTTAATGTGTGCAAGTCCTAATCAGGCGACTGGAGATGGTTGGGAATTGATTTGAAGAAGTTTTTCTACTGGCTGACTGTAAAAAGCAATGAGCACTTCTTAAGAAAAGCGACAGCGAGGTTTCTCTGAACTATAGATGTCGCTAAGGTACACGCCGTGCCAGCTATTGGAAATGAGAGGAATGAATAGGTGTACAAGATGGCTGACACACGCCAAGAGAAGCTATATAGAAGAGATGGAAACGCCATTTATATCGAATGTCCCGGACCCCTGTGTGAGGGTAAACAATATCTTGCAGAGAAGCGATAGCAATTGAATGCTTTTTGGACTTCCATAAAGACAGTGACACTAACTCATGAGACACCGATGCAGATGGTAGAATTCCAGGCTGACATTCTTTAATGGATGGAAAATAAACTGAATGGGAGGAGACAAAAAAGACATACTCAGAGGTACCTACTCAAACTAGGTACAGGCAATAAAAGGAGTGCCGCAGGGTTCAGTATTAGGACCACTGCAATACGTAATTTATGTAAATGACTTTACCAGTGGATGAGTCACATCTGAACATATCTGGGATGATGCCAAACTTGTAAGAGAGGCAAGAGGTATTCATGAGTGTGACAAAGAACAACAAGACCTGGGTAGACTGCGATATTGGTTTAGTAAATGGCTAGTGAAATTCAACCCAAACAGGTGATGATGATGATGAAGTTTGGAGAGGGTGAAAACAGACAGAGTTTTAAGATATTATTCAAGGGAAAATGAGTCCCTAGATTTGACCAGCAAGATAGATCCTGGAGTTGAAAAGATGCCAACCAATCCTCAGAAAATCACAAAGAAGAGGATCGTTGGACAAAGTATTTCCTTATGTCGACGTTCCCCGAAAAGTCAATGGGCGAAGACTTGCTCAAGAAGTTTATGTAGGACGCTCAACCCTAATCAGAGTGTACATCGCCAGAACGGGCTAGGTACACGAGGAAGCACAGGACTGATGGAGAAAGTCTTAACTATATGCAACACAGAACCAGAATTAAAAGGAATGAATTGAAGCTTTTCAAACTACCTAGACTAGAGGGAACGAGATTGAGGCGGGACGCGATACCACCTCTAGATTCCTTAGACATCACATTGGTGTTAGCCAGGAGCACTTCTTCGAAATGAATGAGAGGATTTGACAGAAAGGAAGGCAAGAGATGACTCAGAAACTACGTGGAAAAAAAAAAAAGAATGGACTTTAGCTGAAGAGTTTCAAACATGAAACAAGATGAGTGAAGTAGCTGTAGTGACTCCTGATAACATCGGGAAATTCTAGAGTTCGACTGTACTCCTGATTAGTGTGCCACTAACTGATTAGTGTAGTGAACAGGTGCGCCACTAATTGAATAGTGTGGTGGACAAGTGCGCCACTAACTGATTAGTATGGTGAACAGGTGCCCCACTAAGAAGTGTGGTGACAGGTGTGCCACTAACTTAGAAGTGTGGTGAACAGGTGCGCCCACTGGATGAGGAATGTCGACAGGTACAGCACCAATAGAATACCACAGACCCGTAACTTCCTTACCCTACCAAGAAGGGCAGCTTGACGCACCATCTGGCAGCAGCTCCTCCTCCAGCAAACATACTGGCTCCCTCCCACTTGCCCTCTCCCACACATGCCTACGCCCACCAGGCGTCACACGCCACACCAGCCACAATATTGCGCGAGTCTCTATCCCCGAATCATCCACCTGCAGACGTCCTCCGCCCGTGATAAAGCATATGTTATTGCTCTTAAGTCCGTAGCCTTCTCTCACACCCGTCCGCCACCCAGTGATCACGCCCGAGACGGTTCCTTACCTGAGCCGACAGCTGCCCATACAAGAACAAAAGGACACACACACACACACACACACACACACACACACACACACACACACACATATATGGTGCTTACATTTTACCTTCAATCAGCAAGACCATTTGCGTTAGTATGCAAATAAGGCCTTGGACTAGAATTATTATCATTGGTGTGTCATCACAGCGAATATAAAAAGATGATTGGACAGGTTTCAGTGATTGCCTTAGTAATGCACTTCAGGACGTGGCGTTTGCTGTATTATGTATTGGTATGGGCGGTGGTTGTGGTGGTGTCTGATGGCAGTGGTGATAATTGTGGTAGTTTGATGGTTGTGGTGGTAATGGTAGTAGTAGCAGTAATCGTAGTAATGATGGCAGCTGTAGCAGTAGATGTTTTAGTGATTGTCACAGTAGTTGCAGTAGTTATAACAGTTATATGATCAGTTATAGTAGTCATTATAGTCAGAATTAGTTATAGTAGTAACTACTGTAGTAGAAGAAATAGCAGCTGAACTGGTTATAGCAGTACTTACTGTAGTAGGAGGAATAGCAGCTGCTTTTGTTGTTGTTGTTGTTGTTTTTGTTGTTGTTGTTGTTGTTGTTGTTGTTGTTGTTGTTGTAGTAGCAGTTATTGTGGTGGTGATGTTATTGCTGGTGGCAGTGATGGTAGTAGTGGGAGTTGTTGATGGTGTAGAGTAACACCAGCAGAAGCCATACTGTTGGAAGTAACATGACTTTCTACTCTGTTGTCTTTGTTGTTGTTCTACTCTGTTGTCTCTGTTTGTCCCAGTTCTTGCTGTTGTTGCTGTCACCACTTCATCTTCTGACAACCCAGTAACTATAACAATGGTGGTCACTATAGCAGTATTGCTATGAGTGACAGTAGCAGTAGCATTTACAGCAGCAGGTAGCAGTAACAAAAGCAGCATCTGTAGCAGCAGCGATCGTGTCAGTAGCAAAAGCATAGGTAGCAAGTAACACAGCAACAGTTGTAGCAACAGCCGTAGAGACAGCAGTAACGCCAGCAGTACAGGCAAGAGGAGCAGCAGTAGCAAGTAGTTGTAGCAGCAGGAAGAGCTTATAGAAACATCTGCCATCCAGCGTTTACAGATGCTTCCCGCACCGTCGAACGTGACCCCAGAATGAGAGCGAGTACCGTACACCTCTCTCTCTCTCTCTCTCTCTCTCTCTCTCTCTCTCTCTAATTGAACAATGCCAAGACAATTAAGCCGCCAATCACATTCAGACGCCAAGACGCTTTCCAGCCATGTATGGTTATATCATATTACCTTACATTACATAGATAGGCACACGGACCACACAGACCCAGGGTCCGAGCGAGGTGGTCTGGCCTTAACACTACTTAAAGAAATTAAACAGTCCCCATCAAAAGCAGTAGAAGAAAAGAATAGCATAGTAAGGGCTCTCTCTCTCTCTCTCCCCCACCCTTCACTCCCTCCGGCAACACACCGGACGGAAAAACAGGTCGGCAAAAAGTACCTTGCAGGATTAACAAATGCTTACAGGAAAGGCATAAGGTAGAATAAACCTGAGTATGTCATGCATTTCATCACCAACGACATGCATCCCTTCAGTTTTTGTCATGAAGACAGTAGTAGTAAACTTGAGCTCCTGCCTCTCTAGTTACTATGTTTATATTATTCCTGATGTTGAAGAATTGTTCTTTCTTGCTCCATTAAAGCAGACGACACGGGTTAATCAATGTTGGTATGCTACTGCAGCATGCCCAGGGAGAGATCGGTGGTTGAGAAGGTAGCATGATATGCAGCTTAATATACAACTACGTTATGATGATTGATTAAATGAATTATTCAGTTCTGGAGAGTGGCAGGTGATGATTAGATCTAATTTTGAAGATATTAAGGTTGTTGCTCTGAACAACATGTTCTGGGAGCTTATTCAATGCGTTAGTAATGTCATTTGGTTTAATAGGAATATTTCGTACGGTTCACATTAACTGGGTGACCTCGTAGGTTTTATCCCATTTCCTCTCGTTGGTAGGGCTGGCGCTACTTCAAAGTAATTTTCAGTATCGACTTTGTTGAATCCTTTCTTTTAGTATTTTGAATAATTCTGTTGATTTACCTCGGGGGCGACTCTTGTTCAGGGAGAACAAGTTTAGTTCTCGCAATCTGTTCTCAGATGGTTTTTTACGCAAGGAAGGAATCAGTTCAGTTGCTCTTCGCTCTCTGCTTCCAGAGTAAGACTATCGTTGCCAAAGTGGGTGTCCCAAAACTGCACTGCATATTAGATGTGGGGTCTAACTAGACTTAGGTATAGTAGCAATATCACATCCTTGTTTTTGTATGAAAAAATTCTGTTTATAAATTCCATATGCTTGGCAGCTTCACTATAATGCTAAGAGAATTCTAAGTTGTTGGAGTCTGTGGCCTCTAAATCCCTCACACAAGGGGTGTGGCTCATCAGCTCATAATCGAATTTTTTTGTTGAGGTTTCCTACTTGTAACAGCTGTCATTTATTAACATTAAATGGCATTTGCCGTTATCTAGACCATTCAGCGATTTTATGTAGATCCTCTTAAAACTCTTAGCCTATCTTCTTCAGTTAATATGATGGCATTGCCGATCTTTGCGTCATCTACAAATTTGGACACTTAAGTTATTTATCCCTATATCAATATAGGCCAAAGGACGGATCCATCCCTGGGGGCAACCACCAGTAACTGGCGACCATGAAGATGATTTACCATTCCTTACGACTCTGCTTCCTATTGCGTAACCAGGCTTCTGTCCAGTTTCCTATGCAACCAGTAATCCCCAAGTCCCAGAATCAATCCGTTAGTTTGTGGGGGACTTTGTCTGAGAATGAGGGATATATATATATATATATATATATATATATTTCTGAGTCCACGGGGAAATGAAACACAAGTTCCCAAGTGCACTTTCATGTGATAATCACATCATCATTTCAAGAAAGAAATATAAGTCAAGTGATATACAACGAAGAGACGTAGCTAGGACGCCAGTTGGTAATCAAGTGACTGTCTTGGACAGTCACAGTGTGTGAAAGAAGAAAGTTAAGAGTAAATGTGAATAAGAGCAAGGTTATTAGGTACAGTAGGGTTGAGGGTCAAGTCAATTAGGAGGTAAGTTTGAATGGAGCAAAACTGGAGGAAGTAAAGTGTTTTAGATATCTGGGAGTGGATCTGGCAGCGGATGGAACCATGGAAGCGGAAGTGGATCATAGGGTGGAGGAGGGGGCGAAAATCCTGGGAGCCTTGAAGAATGTGTGGAAGTCGAGAACATTATCTCGAAAGCAAAAATGGGTATGTTTGAAGGAATAGTGGTTCCAACAATGTTGTATGGTTGCGAGGCGTGGGCTATGGATAGAGTTGTGCGCAGGAGGATGGATGTGCTGGAAATGAGATGTTTGAGGACAATGTGTGGTGTGAGGTGGTTTGATCGAGTAAGTAACGTAAGGGTAAGAGAGATGCGTGGAAATAAAAAGAGCGTGGTTGAGAGAGCAGAAGAGGGTGTTTTGAAATGGTTTGGGCACATGGAGAGAATGAGTGAGGAAAGATTGACCAAGAGGATATATGTGTCGGAGGTGGAGTGAACGAGGAGAAGTGGGAGACCAAATTGGAGGTGGAAAGATGGAGTGAAAAAGATTTTGTGTGATCGGGGCCTGAACATGCAGGAGGGTGAAAGGAGGGCAAGGAATAGAGTGAATTGGATCGATGTGGTATACCGGGATTGACGTGCTGTCAGTGGATTGAATCAGGGCATGTGAAGCGTCTGGGGTAAACCATGGAAAGCTGTGTAGGTATGTATATTTGCGTGTGTGGACGTATGTATATACATGTGTATGGGGGTGGGTTGGGCCATTTCTTTCGTCTGTTTCCTTGCGCTACCTCGCAAACGCGGGAGACAGCGACAAAGCAAAAAAAAAAGAAAAAAAAAATATATATATATATATATATATATATATATATATATATATATATATATATATATTAGAATTATAAAGCATGTGTGATTTTAGTATATTTTACTCTTCATCAAGTGAATACGCAGATATGAGACGGTTATGCGAGCCTGTTGACAATCATATTTTTGTAAGGTCAGAACATGGGAGCTGGGGAAACAAATGCTTGTCGTGTGTCAATACCAACATATCTAATTGTCGCAATTAGGCGTCAAGAATTACCGAGTGATCGTTGATCAGTCAGATCCAGAAGGATCAGATCAAAGGCCAGCTGGCCTGTCGTTCCCAACACCACCCCACCCTCAAAAAAAAAAAAAAAAAAAAAAAAGAAAGAAGAGGGAGTCGTGCTGAATGGTTGCAACCTCACGCTCAAGGGTGGGGCTGCCGTGGTCAAGGGTCGTACGGCCGTGGTCACAGGTCGTACGGCCGTTGTGCTCAGAGGGATTCATTCGCACACTGTCATCGCGAATTAGTGGAGTAGGAATAGAACCAATCTGTCGTGGTATCGTCTGCAGGCCAAGACTGTAATTATCTTTCATCGGTCATGTGTGTGTGTGTGTGTCGACGCCCAGCGCACCTCATGCTGGTAAAGTTCTCTCTCAACACAAATTATCGTACCGTGTATGTTTGACGTATGGTATGGTCTTTGGTTTGATGACCATTACCTGTAAAGGTCCCAGACCCATCCTCCTGCTGGTGGGGGGGTGGCAGACCTCCGAAGCTCCTCGCATGGTGTACGTCAGGCATGGTGGTGGTGCTGCTGCTTTCACTGGTGACAGACTAGTTATTACATCCAGCAACCTGTGCTCATTCCTTTGCCATTTTCTCTTCATTTGTTCTCTTCTGTCTTTGTTTCTCATTTTAACACTGTCCTTCGCTTTGTCTTAATCTTCATTTCTTCTTGGTATTCGTGTTCTTCTGTACTGGATTAGTCCTGATTTCATGAGCTTAATATAATTTTCTGTTGCTGCTTCTGTTGTTGATCATGACGACGAACTCCTTCCTCCTCTTCTTTTTCTTCTTTTCCTTTGATCTTTCGTGATTATTTTTCCCTCCTCCTCACCATATACTCTTTTCTTTCTCTTGTTTGGCCCTCCTTGTTCTTCATTGATTTGCTTCTTCTTCTTCCTCTTCTGATTTCCCTCGTCGTCTTTGTTTCCTCCTGCATGTATATCTCTCATTAACCCTCTTCACCTTCTACACTTAACTTTCCCTTCTCCTCAAACCAACTCCAGCAGAATCGTCACTCTATCATTCCATACACACATTCCACTCTTTTTAAGTCCATTGTTACACGTCACATTAAATGCCAACGTCATTACACACTACATTCCAGTAGTGGGAATGACAATGGAACGCACCGGGGAAGGCAAATGTAAACACCTGCGCCTCCCTCTCCGACCAGAGAGAGAGAGAGAGGGAGAGAGTAGCGGTAGCGCACCAGCTGGTGGAATTCGACGCTACCTCCGGCAGAGATAAAGACGCTCCAACCAGCGTCAGTCAGTAGTACCTGGAGGCGATTCCCCCTTCCCTTGATCGGCCTGCTGGATCCTGGACGGGACGATGACTTTAAAAGGGTCTTCGGGACCATATCAGGCGTTCGTATATTCCCAGTATGAACGTCTGCACGGGAGAGTTTTCTCTACCCCTCTGCCTGGAGCACTGTGCTGGATCCTGGACTAGTCTTCAAGACAATACCAGAGGACGTAAGTGTAGTACTAGATTACACAGAGAAGATAAACCGGTCCCGGGAATAACAGAGGCAAGGAGATAACAGTAGGTCACTTGCAGAAGATGTTTGAGTTTAAGAGCCTTGTATTAGATGCTAGAGGCAATACAGAGATACTTGAGTTCTAAAGACGATAAGAAAATCGATTTCAGAACCATAAATGTGACACCAGAGCACTAAAGGGGGCTATGTCTGAAGCCCTTCAGACTAGTGTCTAGAGTCATGACATATCTCTAGAACCCTAGAGGCTTTAGAAACCTAAAGATGCTAAACCAGAATCTCAGGAAACCGTGTTTTGGATCTAGAGAGAATATTGGAACCACACAGACAGTACTGAAGTTCGAGGAACATCACTTAAACTCTATACAATATCAAAGAGCCTTAAAACAATACGTACTTAAACTCTAGACACTGCCAAAGAGCCTTAAAACAATCCCAAGTCCTAAAAGACGATAAAGACGCCCTATAAACAGTGTCAAGTCTTCATGGAGTAATAGGGTCCCAGCCTAGACTGCTAGATTCCTAGTTACCATCAGAGCCCTAAAGGTTACTCTAGAACGACTGAGACAAATGTAAAACTGTAGGAGACAAGGCAGAAGCCGCCGGAGATCATATCGAGGTATTGCCAAAGGTCTTAAGGCAGGATTGTAACTCATGCGATATCCCTGCGTAGAATTAAGACTATCTTCAGTACTTCTTAGACGATACTTTAAGCTTGAAGGCGATAATCAGGAAGCCGTGAAAGTGTACATCGTGTATGTGTTGACAGTGCGACATTCCTTACATAATAAGACGCGCCAGGTCCCCCGGTCCCAGACGCCACAACACTCGATTCACCTTCCCAGGTCTGTGTGTCCCGAGGCTTGGCTGACACAGCCTTGTTATTGATCTTGTTGGCTGGTTAGGTAGTTATGGGCTGAGGAGGCGCAGCTTGGCGGGAGCTGACGAGTAAGTTGATGGGGTGAGTGGAGATGGGGAAGAGGACTGATGGGATGGGATTGAGCAGGGATTAAAGGAGGGAGGAAAGATTGGACTGACTTGGGTTGAAGTGGGAAGTGGGGTGTGGGAGCTGAGAGGGAAGGTTGGTGGGAGGTTGACGGGGAACATGTGGGTATGATGCGATGCGATGGAGGGTAGGGTTGGAAGTTGACATGGGAGTTGATGGGGAGAGAGAGAGAGAGAGAGAGAGAGAGAGAGAGAGAGAGAGAGAGAGAGAGAGAGAGAGAGAGAGAGAGAGAGAGAGATCTACTCGGGTGTGCGTGTGCAGGAGGAAGTTAAGCTCGGGAGGGAAGGGTTCCCAAAGAAACCATACGATAGATTGTACGGGATAGATATATATCAAGACCATCGTAGGGTTTCCTTAGCCATTAATGATCCCCAGTGGAGGCGAGTCTGAATTCTTCGTCACCCACATGTTATCCACTTCCTCTCATGTCTGGGTGGCGTAGATTCCATTCCTCACTTTTGAAGAGGAAATATATATGGAATTGATGTCATCAACATGATTAAGATGTATTAATGGTTTGGATGTGAAAGATTACTTGTGTCCTTAAACAATATTCGTAAAGTGAGTAATATTAGATGTGTACTTGAGGGATATTAGTAGTTGTCTACGTCGTGTAAGTTTATCTGAGATATGTAAGTTGTGAGTACTGAAGGTCATATATATATATCTGAGGAGTATTGAAGAATTTCAGTGATGTACTTGAGGAATATTTGTAGTTTATATAAGGAATAGTGGTAGGATATGTGCCGTCTGTTGATACTTCTCGACTATATTCCTAACCACATGTTACAAGTGATGTGATATGGTGGAAAATCTTTTTGTCCTAGACGTCAGAAGAATTGATGAGAGATCTGATAAACGTTTGCTGGGAAACTCAGAATTTTCACAGAAGGAACATGCATGCGGCCTTATCATCCATCGCCATTTGACGAAACAAACTCGTGTTGGTCTGGTCGAAGAATCTGTCGCTTCAAAGGAGGCCATTCTGTCCCTCCTTGATCATGACGGTACGATCCTTGAGCCCGACGGTACGGTCCTCAAGCATGACGGTACAACCCCTGGACACCTCTGAACAGAGTCCTCAAGCATGACGGTACGACCCTTGATAGCGATGGCCTGGTCCTTAACATTACCTTTAATGATGAATTCAAAGGCCAGACCAGTCATACCATTCTGCTCAAGGGTCGTACTGTTGTGCTCGAGGGTCGCACTGTCGTAATCAAGAAGTTGAAGTAATTCATGTTTTACGAAAAAGAAAAATCTTGGGACACTACATACGCGGTCCAGAAAGCCTGTGACTCCGGCTGGGTCCACCACGGTGAGGGAACTTGAGCCAACAATACCTTACCCTCCTCAGAGCCTCGCACGTACATCATTATGGTGGCATCTCTGTATTTTCGCCTTATTCCCGTCTTATTTGTAGTTGCTATGGAGACCTGGAGCAGACAGAGCAGGCAACGTAACTGTGAAGGATGCAACACCCATCCATCAAGTAGTGAAGGATTGGTCCCTCCCATCAGCAGGTGGGTAAGGTGCATTTGTCTTTACCTTCAAATAAGCAATCAAAATGTATTGATGTCCCCCACCCTACCGCCCTCACACACACACACACACACACACACACACACAAAAGGAGTTTTTTCTTTTATTGGGTAGTTAAGGACGGGGGAGGAAGGGATTGGACAAGGAAGAGTGCTGTAGAGAGATAAAAGCAAGAGTGTGCAGATGTATGGACGGTGTAGGTTTTACTGAAGTGTGTGGGTAGTTTGTTGGATACGTGTTGGTAGTGCCTTACTTATATACCCCCGACAAACTCTGTGTGTGTGTGTGTGTGTGTGTGTGTGTGTGTGTGTAGAGGAATGCTGGTTGTTGGTTTATGAAGGATATCGGCTGTGCTGAGCGAAGGATTGTTCACTGTGAATATCGATGGATGACTGGAGCCTCTCTCAGGGATTTGAGGCTTCGTGGTAACCATGTGCCACATTCCATATTTTTTGCAGCTGCCGAGGAGGTCTTGGGTGTGTCTGTAGTTGGTATCTCCGTTGTCTTCTTATTCTGTTTCCCTTATGCATCATGTATCAGCTGGTTATATCTGAAGTCGTTGATGTTGTTCAACATTTTCTGTCATGAGTATTATTATTCATTTGTGACGGATCCTAGGGCCTTATTTTGTATCCTTTGTAGGTGAAGTATGTGGGTACTGGGAAGGGAATAGTCAATACGTGAAGGATCATAACCTTTACCAGACGTAACTTCTGCCTCCCTTGTAGGACCAGAACCTATACAGGCTAGCCAGGGCTGCCGTACGTGTGTTCGGTTCTTTTATGAATATGTTCTTCTATCGAGCATCGTTATGGTGGTATGTGGCCCAGCTTACCGCTCTTCTGGTAACCATTTATGACAACGTATCTGGGTTTTACTCTCCCCGGCTCCTCAGTGCATTGGTGAGTATGTCTGTCTGATTTTATGTCCCGGTTTTATACGAAGCTTTTGCGTCTGGATGTCTCTAATTTGTAACAGGTGGGTGTGCTCCGGGAGTGCGTTGTTCGATATTGCTATCTGGTGGCGTCGTCTGGCTGAAAGATGTTCATGGCCATATTCTCCGCTGGGGCGAGAATGTCTGCTGTGTAGGTTACGAAAGAGCGTTATTGACTGGACGTTGCCTGATGGAGGACGGGGTTGAATCCTGCTTAGTGATGGTCATTTTGGTAACGTGGCAGAGTCGACGGTGATTGTGGCTGGCGGTGCGTTGGTTAAGGAAGTTCATCATACCTGGCATGTCGGACTGTGATCGTTCGACGTGTGGGCCGTCCGTCCAAATTCTGTCCTTATGTCTCTGTGTACGATAATCCAGTTCATTCCTTAGTCTCTGATAAATGCAATCTTTTCCGTGGCGATCGTTATTAAAGCGGTAGCGCTTCGACCCCCTCCGGAATCCTTGATGATTGTGGTTATAGAGGCTGTAGTTTCCGTAGGTGTCATCTTAATCTAAGGTTATTTCTATTCTTATATAAGTTACCTGCTACTGAGGGAAATGGGTATGTAATTCTCTGGCTCAGTGTGTGGCATTCATGGTTTACTTATCATTGTTCGCCTGGCATTCTTAAGTCTCAGGGGAAAGTATCCTGTGTTCCTTATTGTGTTGTAGAGGTTGAACAGGTAGTTATGGCCTTCTAGTAACGTGTTCATTTGTTTCCTATCCATTTGGCTCTTTCCCGGGGCTATTTTTCTTGTCTATTTAGGGTGACAGTGCGAAGTTGTGGCGTCTCTATTTTCAGTGAGAGGACAGCTGTCAGTGAGGGTCAGCCCGTGGTGAGTGTACGGCCTGGTTCTTCCCTTGTCCTCACTCAACCAGTCAAGGATTTCACGTTCTTGGTATAATTCCTATTTTCTTCAGGAGTGAATTCTTAATTCAGACGTCCGTGTGTTCATGATACCACAGGCCATATCTTGGTCCTTATCAGTTATGTTATTAAAGACTCAGATATACAATGTTGCCTTGAGGGGTTCCCCTGTACTGGCCCAACTCCTTGCCAGAATGTTTTGGGTTCTTTCTAGTTTTGTGCCACAACGTTGATATATATATATATATATATATATATATATATATATATATATATATATATATATATATATATATATATATATATATCCTGTGTTTATTGTGCTCTTTTTCTGCCTCTTCCATTAATGTATACTGGAGACCGTTGAACTGTTGCTGTAAGGCATAATGACCATCCGTGGTTGTGGGTGTAGGCTAGTGGGTTGGTGAAGCAGTGTTTGATGTCTATCATTTCCCGGGTCAGAGGCTGGTATGGTCTTGTTTTGTATCTGGTGACTGAGGAGGGAAGGGTCACCAGTGACTGCGCTTTCCCCTGTAACCTACGTCTTGTCTGTTCCTTCACGTCTGTATTGGGAAGACCGTAGCTGGTAAGATGTATTGTTCACCTTCCATGAAGCTATTGAGAAAAAAAAGTTTATAGATCCCCCTGCGTCAAGGTAGGAAGTAAAATTGCTAGCGGATGGAATGTATCGGTGGTCCCCCATCATCACGTTCGTAGGTAGAATATATCGGTCCCCCCATCTTATGTTGGCTGGCAGAATGTATCGGTTCCCCTCCCTCAAGCTGGTGGGTAAGGTGGAGTGGTCTTGACCCTCAAGCTGGTGGGTAGAATATATCGGTCCCCCGCCCTCACCCCCCGCCCGTGCCGCCTGCCCCTCGGAGGTAATGAGATCCGATTTGTCACTGCTCTTGATGTATAATAAGAGGGCGAGTGGCCGATACGTACCGTTCATACGCTGCCTTTGCCGAGAGTGCGACGGCGGAGACCTACAGGAGAGAGAGAGAGAGAGAGAGAGAGAGAGAGAGAGAGAGAGAGAGAGAGAGAGAGAGGGAGAGAGGATGTGGTGGGGGAGCTGCTTGATGATACGACAAAGAGCCCTCAAGAATGGAAGGAGGTGCTCGGTCGGGAGCGGGAGGAAGGAAGATGGGATTCGTCTCTCAACCTCGAGAACTCATCCGTTCCTGTGGCTTGTGGTGGCCGGCCGCGCCTCGTAATTGAGAAAGACTCGTGTGATGGATGAGCAATATGCCTGCCTGCCTGGTGGAAGGTTTCCTCTCCTCCCGTGGGGCCAGGGGCAAGGCAAGGATGGGAGGGAGGCCAACCAACACTGGCGATGAATTAAGGGCATATTGATCAGGGAGTCTTGGTACGGGCGTTATGTTGGCTGGTCACGACTACCACCACCTGCACCAACCACTACCACCTCTACCACTGCCACCTGTACCACTACAACCTGCACCAACCACTACCACCTCTACCACTGCCACCTGTACCACTACCGCCTGCACCAACCACTACCACCTGTACCACTACTACCTACACCACCACCTGTACCAACCACTACCACCTGTACCACTACTACCTACACCACCACCTGTACCAACCACTACCACCTGTACCACTACTACCTACACCACCACCTGTACCAACCACTACCACCTGTACCACTACTACCTGCACCACCACCTGTACCAACCACTACCACCTGTACCACTACAACCTGCACCACCACCTGTACCAACCACTACCATCTGCACTACTACTACATGCACCAATCACTGTTACCACCACCTGCACCAACAACTACCACCTGTACCACTGCCACCTGCACCAACCACTGCTACCACCACCTGCACCAACCACTACCACCTCTACCACTGCCACCTGCACCAGCCACTAACACCTATACCACTACCACCTGCACCAACCACTCCCACCTATACCACTACCGCCTGTAAACTACTACCTGCACCAACCACTACCACCTGTACCACTACTACCTGTACCACTGCTACCTGCACCAACCACTACCACCTGTACCGCTACTACCTGCACCACCACCTGTACCAACCACTACCACCTGTACCACTACTACCTGCACCAACCACTACCACCTGTACCACTACTACCTGCACCACCACCTGTACCAACCACTATCACCTGTACCACTACTACCTGCACTAACCACTCCCACCTATACCACTGCCACCTGCACCAACCACTACTACCTGTACCACTGCCACCGGCACCAACCACTACCACCTGTACCACTACTACTTGCACCACCCACTACCACTAGCTTGTACTACCACTATCACCAACACTACCATCGCTACTACCACCACAACAACTATCATGAACAGCAGCACCGCTACCACCCATATCATTAGCAACACTGTCGTCACCACCACGATGACGACCCCTGACCTCTACCACGACCACCTGACCACTGCCACGACCCATGCTGACACCCTGATCCGTCACCACCACCACCACTACCACCACTACCACCATCCCTGACCACCAGTGGAACCCACACTCACCCTCCCCCCTTCCCCCCCCTCCCCCAATAGAAAGTATGAATAGATAAATGAAAATAGAAAATGAAATAAACTGAATAGATGTAATGAAGTACAATGAGATACAATAGATAATTAAACTAAAATGTAAGTAAAAAAATAAGTGAAGAAAGTGAACTAAAATGATTATTACCACGACAGTTGATGAGGCGATGATCCCTCTCCAGGTGTGGATGTTTGACCTCCTCAACGACCGGTAAACACAACCTCAACCCTTGACCTCCACCACCACCACGATCCCTCACCACCACCACCACCACCATCACTCGCTACCACTACTGCCCCTCACCATCACGCTACCACTACTACCCCTCACCATCACCACCACCACGATCACTCGCTACCACTACTGCCCCTCACCACCACCACCACCACGATCACTCGCTACCACTACTACCCCACTTCATCACCAGTAAACCCTCTCAATACCACCACGACTCCTTACCACCACAACGACATAACGGTACCACTACGACCCTTCAGTACCACCTCCACCACCACGACCTCTCACCACCACAAGTATGCTGACCAACAGAGACCAGCCACACTGAGGATCCGTAACTATCACCAGTGATCGCTGTCCGTCACTATGACCATCCCGACGACCATCTACCATCACTATGACACTTTTTGTTCCCCTCACCACGACCCTGATTACCTGTTAAGTTCCTGACCATCGCCACAGATGATCTAACACCGCCACCACCATCATCACGACCCCCTGCTGGTGCTCTGATCCCTCGTCGTCACCACGACTCCCTCGTCACCACGACTCCCTCGCCACCACGACTCCCTCGTCACCACGACTCCCTCGTCACCACGACTCCCTCGCCACCACGACTCCCTCGCCACCACGACTCCCTCGCCACCCTTACGCACGCGTTCCTCAACCATCACCTCTAACGACCTGTGACCGTCATTAGTGACCCTACTGCTACCGCCACTACGACCCCCCCTATCCCCCCCACCCCACACTGGTCACCACCACGACCACCTATCCTCCAGACGGTCACTAACCCTCGTCACGACCAAGAGACGACCGCCATGACCCCTGGCTCTACGACCACAGTTCCTTACTGTTGTTAGAGCGTTGCTCGCCACCACGACCTCTGTCATCACCACTACGACTTTTGATTGACACCACGACGTATCACCAGGACCCTTGACCACCACCACCACCACCACCACCACCACTCCTACCACCACCACCACCACTACCACCATCACCATCACCACCACCACCACCACTCCTACTGCCTCTGAGCACCACCAAGACCTCTAACCACTATAACGATGACCTGACCTCCTCCTCCTCCTGCTCCTCACCTCTCCCCTCGCCAGACCACTTCCCACCTACATGACCTCTGAATCCTTTTCCCCTTACCCTTTGACACACCCCCCCACTCGACCCCAGCCCCCTGCCCCTAGCCCCCTGCCCCCCAGCCCCCTGGGACAATATCCTGATACAACCATAACTGTTATATTACGCTGGGGGGAAGAGGCGCACTAAGCCACCATTTATTCACACGGCGCTAGAGCTTACACTCCTTACCCCAGGCAGTTGAAACATAACCCTATTGGGATATCACTCAAATTCCCTCGCCAGCAGCTACGATTTTACAGCCCCTTGGGTGATGTCAGCGCTAACCAACAGTCACCACTAACTCCGACATTCCAGTTGAACATAAGGGATGATAAGGACCCTATTGCCAGTGCACAATAGGGGCTTTTATGTCCCCCCAGGAGTTGTGTTTATGCGGCCATAAGTCGAGAAGCATGATGGCCATTTGTTGTGGCATTACCCGCGCCATGGCATGTAACATGGTGGGGCTGAGTGGCGCTCGACCACTCCCGCCTGGTTGAACCCCGCTGACTCGACGCCATTCCCACACCAGTGCCCACTAGTTAATGGATTGGGTGCTTAGTTGATGGATTGGGGGAATTAATTACACAGATGGAGAGGTTAATGGGCTGGAGATTGGGTGAAGTGAGGACTAGTGAATATAATCGGAGGGGGGGAGTGGGACTGGTTGTTTGAATGGGGGGAAATTGATTGATAGGTTCAGGGGTCTAATTGATGGACTGGGGATTGACTGAGGGTTGTCTGACAGACTCACTGATTGACTTAGGGAGTGTGGCTTCTCGATCAACTGCTCGACGGCTGAATGGTTAATGCTTCTTGATAGGGTTGAAGGACACTGGGCGATAGATGGCTGGCTGGGAATTGGTTGGATTAATGTATACTAAGGAAGGGAAGATTTGTGGTCGATGAAGTAGTTAATTTAGTACTCAAGAATGTGTCAGTGACTTAGCGACTTATCTAGGGGATTAAAGTGATGGTAATGGATTATATAGTTGATGTGTTAGTCTGACGTATAGGCTGATAGATCTAGTTAGATTGAGACAGTGTATCCATCTGATAAGAGACAGGACAAGGTAAAATGACTGATTGGATAACACGGGCGTTTGAGTGGAAACATTTAGCAAAGAGCTGGAGGTAAAGACATAAAGGGTGACTAGATGTTA
This sequence comes from Panulirus ornatus, assembly GCF_036320965.1. Lineage (NCBI taxonomy): Eukaryota > Metazoa > Arthropoda > Malacostraca > Decapoda > Palinuridae > Panulirus > Panulirus ornatus. The sequence continues at coordinate 47,863,782 of NC_092235.1, read as the reverse complement.
ATGGTGTATGGTAAATGACTCATGATGATAAGTAGGTAGAAATATTGAGAAATATCTTTTTTTCCAGTTTCAGTATACACTGACAAATCACTTCAGTGATAACTTGGGTGGCAGGTAGAGCTAGATGGCGCCTGGGTCCTCGTCCCATTAGGGAAGTAGGAACAGCGATAATGATTAGTTTGATAGAGAGGAAGGTAACGAAGGCTGTACATATACAGAGCATCACGATTCGTTTAAGTACAATATATTTGATTTCTTACAGACTTGACGCTGGAGACAGCGAAAACAACCCGCATATTTGGATCTACAAAATACAATGTTAAGTTGAACTGAGGAGGTTCAGGGGACGTCGGGGAATACATGACATAGATGATGCATAATCACAGGATGTTGATACCGATGGTAGCGTATGAGAAATCGAATACGTGTGGCATTGGCAGTATATATATATATATATATACACAACCAAATAACGACTGTGATAGTTTGGGTAAGGGGCTCAGAGTCGGAGATATTGAGGTGGAGGCAAGCAGGGAGTGCACAGCGGGTTTGTAAATCAACATAGATGGGTGAGATGAGGGCTTGTATATGATATGGGACCCAGAGGTCTCCCATCTCCCATCAGAAGAGGATGGAGTCACCGTTGAAGGCGATGACACACTACTCAGCTCGATGATAGAAGGTATACACAGAGGTACACTGTGGACAATATACATACAAGTATGCAAAGACATCAAGAGGGAGAATCAGCGTATTAGAATTAAGTATTCTTGATTTATAGAATACAACCGTAACGTATGGTTGCCTGAAACCTTTTGATATGAAACCTAGTATATGAAGTATATGAAGTATATGAAGTAGGTGTAATTCAGGTGATAGCAATTTTTGGATATCTCGGAGAATATCCTCGGGTGAATGAATGAAATACTCACACGGTTTTCAACTCAAAAAAACTTGAGGCCAAAACTCGTACGTGTAGTATTCAAGTGTGTGTGTGTGTGTGTGTGTGTGTCAAGCGCAGAGCAAAGCCAACACTTGGAACGATCCCACTATGAGCAGTGAACATCCCATGCCACTTAGTAGATGACTAACAGATTCACTCCTCATGAGCAAACGGACAGATATCAAGTACGGCGATGGGAAAAGGAGGGAAACGAGTCAGTACATACAGGATCATCAGTAAGAAAATGGATACCAAATATGAAAACGCAAATAGTAAAGGAAAAAACATGTAAGTAAAGAGCAGATCCTCGTCTCCACCTTAACCACAGTCTCCAGTTTGTCTTCTTACTCAAGCTGGTCATGCGACCTCAGCACCCACAGATTACTGTAGTTGAGTAAATATTTGTGACACGTCGTACGCTTGCCAGTGAAGTTCCAAGCTCCTCCGCTCGCGATTTGCGGCTTGGAAAGCGGTTGCTGCCATTCGTCTGTTAGAAACTATTGTACTGGAGCTCTGGTCCCCGTGGTTATGATAACTTCAGGCAGCCTGTAGATAATAAAAGCTAATAAAAACGGTAAATGATAAAGATTTATTCAGGAAAACGGTTGTTGATCAACATTACATGTATCACAGTTGAGGAGAGGGGGTGTAGCAGCCGCCCTGCCTCAGTTCGAGGGAGTGGCTCACTTGCTCCTCGAGACACAACGTTCCTCTTTCCCACCCTCTACAGTAAATATGTACCTCTACTCTTCGAGTGTCAGGCCTGATTATGTAGGCAGAATATATTTTTTTTTCATGTGCGTGTTCAAAAAAGTAGGATACACGAATCTTATACTCTAATATTTTTTTTTTTGTTTTGTTTTTGCTCAAAGTAAAGGAGAAACAAAAGCAGTTTGATGACGTAACCAACCATCTTTCCCCTCCCCCCTTCAAAGAAACACACACAGTATCACCTGTTATCACTGGTTAGCTGACAGCCTCCCAGAGTTCCTCCTTTCTGTATCAAAAGAATGAATTATTAGCCACAATTATAGATATTACACTTCTATTTTTCGTTAGCAGTTTATCGTAATATCTTTCTCGCGATCTTTCCCTCCACATCAATAAAATTAATGAAATGTGAAAATACGAAAGTGAACGTTTAAATCTTTTTTTTTTTTCCTATGTATGTACGTGGGAGAAGTGTGAGGGTAGTCAGGTCGTGGGCAAACACACACACGATACGGAAGTATGGCAGAGCAGGAGCGAGTGGTAGGTGTTATCTGTACACTTTCCACGGCTCCTTATATGTATTCGCAAGATGATAAAGAGGTACGCTATATACGTATACATACACGTACACACACTAGTACACATGTTCACCCACAAACATACCCATTTTGAAGCGCATACACACACACACTAAGGCACTGGAATTCATACGTACACGTACATGAATATTTATTTGCACACACACACACACACACACACACACACACACACACACACACACACACACACACACACACACACACTAAGGCACAGGAATTCACACATATACATACATGAATTTTGCACACACACACACACACACACACACACACACACACACACACAGCTGGCATAAGCTAGGGTGCGTGTGTGTGTGTGTGTGTGTGTGTGTGTGTGTGTGTGTGTGTGTGTGTAGATACATATTAGGAATAAAGATATGGCACATATATACAAGGTTAAGAAACGGGGCAACACGAATGTAAAACTCTCTCCCCTTAACACACACACACACACACACACACACACACACATACAAACAAACACACGCACATCAACACAGTTCTTCCATTACGTGTGACACACACACCACCCGTCCATCCGTCACCAGTGATAAGACACAAGCTATAGGTCTCCCTCCCTCCAGTAGTCATGTGAAGGTTTATCACGGTGTTGCCCCGACCCTTGTGTTACTGGAGCGGGTCTTTTACCACATGCGTGACGTCACTCACGGGAGGGGCAGGATGGCCGGTTATCTCGAGCAGCACCGATATATAAGATAATGATTTCCCATTATCACAAAACTCGTCAATTATTCTGGACTTCTGCGGTTATTTAATGATTATCTTAGGCCATTCCAACTCGTTTTCTTTTTATGGTCAGATATTTGTGGATGACTAATACAAAACAGCAATGGCAACATACGCGATGCAGTGCTCAGCAGTGCTTACCCTCTGGCCTTAGCCTTAGTGAGCGGCCGAGACTTCCACATACCGTCCCATTCCCATAGTCTTTTACCACAGGCCTGATCGACTTGGCTTCCACATACCGTCCCATTCTGAGTCTGCCATAGGCCTGGTCGATTTGGCCTCCACATACCGTCCCATTCTGATTCTACCATAGGCCTGGTCGACTTGGCTTTCACATACCGTCCCATCCATGGGCCTGGTCGACTAGCGTTCTGTAATCTGTAACTGTAACTGGAAGTCCAGAGAAATTGTATATCAAGTCCTTTGTCTGTATAGACGGTAGGAAGGTTCTGCGTGCGGTTGACGGCGACATATCACTCTAGTAGCTGAGGGAGCCGCCTGGCTATGGAATATGATAAGGACGTGATGGGGTATGCCCTCGCTTGCCATAGCTCTCTTGTCCCTCTCCATCCATGGTTAACTACCTGTTCTCAGGGCCAGCCGGCCTGCGCGCGCGGCGCGTCCTCAGTCCTTCTTGGTTCGAGGCAGGTGATAAGACTCGTATCAGTCTCTTTGTAGTATCACCAGCTTGGCACAGAGCTGCACGGCTGACCATGTGTGGACGCCCGGCAGTTGCGAGACTTTAGTGCCCCACCTACCCAGAGCTGCAGCACTGGGAGTGAACGGTCTAGCTCACTTCAGTTTGATCATCTCATCTGCTGTCGAAATGTTATGATGTGGGCGAGGCATAACAGGTGCTTGACTTACTTCTGTGTACAGTTACACCGGTGTAGGTGAGTATGAGTCAAGGTACACACACACACACACACTCACACACACACACACACACACACACACACACACACACACACACACACACACACACACACACACACACGGGTCCAGTGTGAACCCTCCTAAGCCCGTGGACCAGCGGCACCAACAGACACACTAGTGGAATCAGTCACCCTAAACCTGACTCGTGCGTCATTGCCACAAGAACCTGTGCATCTGACCTCCCATTCTTGTGGACCCCGTTAATAGAATCAATGAAGAACCAGTCCAAGAACTAGCGGTAGCGCTCCTAGTTTACTTGAGAGGTAGAACGGGCAGTATCCTCCTGTACGTACCTAAGGAATTAAGAGTTTGGCTTTTGTGCAAAAGCCCTACAATCTCAGTCGCTTCGCTAAGGAAAGACCAGTACATTATAACGAAAAATTAAGTGTAGAGACCACGGAACTCCAACCACCAGTGACCAGCCATCCAACCCCAGCCTGCAGGCCTGGAACGGAGGCGTACCAAATTCACGCTACAGGAACAAGGACACAGCCCTGCCTCTCTACAGGGACAAGGACGCAGCCTTGCCTCACTTGTAAGAACAAGAACGCAGCCCTGCCTCACTCTGCAGGTAACCGAGACACCAGGAATTGCTTCCCGTAACTTGCTGCCACCGTCTGGGTCAGGGCAAGACCTGATACAACCGATAGAAACAAATGATATGTTTCTGGGAACAACACGGAGCCACAGGGTCATGAGGGCGACTCACAATTTAGCGATACTGACTGACGTCATCCTGACCTCGACATACATGGCTGATGGCCGGCGTCCAAACCCAGGACGGTGGTCGGCAAGGACACGAAGCCCAAGAATCCGATTAAAGGATTGACTGAAGATGTTGTGTCGGGGGGGGGGGGGGGGATGGTCTTGAATCTAAGGTATCAGCTGTGTGAGATCTTAGGAAGTGGCCAGGAAAATGTTCTCTAATTGGCTCACGTTGTTATCCTCTTACGATGAACTCGTTTTGAACTATAGGATAAATTATTTCCCCCTCACATGGAAGATTTTTAAATGCTAATGATAGATCGTATTGATGGTTATCTACGGTTCCTCTCGGTCCAGACAGCGATTAGATCCTTATCAGAAGTTATAACATATTACCAACACTTTCAATACTTATGTTGGACATATATGCTCACCGGATCAATCAGTGGTCGTTCATTCATTATTCAGTGTTCATCACTCCGTAATGTACAGTTCAGTTCATTGAACACAGTAGTACGGGACGTCTTAACGAACTCGGATTGGTGATTCGCTTTTCTCGGTTTGGTTCTCTCGTTAACGACTGCACGAGCTCCTCCAGACCAGAGTGGTGATTAGTAAGATCGCTGGGACGTCTAGCTTGGAAAGACGTAGGTCACGGTGGTCGGCTTCATCAAGTTTAGTTACCTGAAGGAGATCTACGTGGTTATCGTGCCAGATAACAACTGTGCCAAACTTTACAGCCGATAATCCTTTACACAACTGACGCGTCAAGGCTTCTCGTACGTAATCTCACCCGATACCATCACGCAGAAGTCTGTTATCATGCGGCCAAGAGTGGGAACCTTGCAGGGCCACGCACACACACACACACACACAGGAGCAGGTAGCGCGTGGAGGCCGCTAATGTCATTCATTAGCGGAAGCTGAAGATGTGAGGTTCACTCTGTTGTCTTGAAGATGAAAGTCATGGACGTGAGAACGGCGCGAAGACGCGAAGAAGACTCTTGAAGAAGGGATGAAGACGTTGCTCGCCTCCATCAACTAGGGATGTACTGACGGAAGAGGAATATTCCAGTTTACGTCGCGGTGGATCCGTTGCCCTCATGACAGCCGAAGATGTGGCCTTCCCTCTTTCTTGGCAGTACCTCGCTGACGCAGGGGGTGGCGATGCTGTTTCCTGTGGGTGTCTGCAAAAGAAATTCACCTTCAATTCAGCAGAGGCAACCACCTACCTGCACGAAGACTTTTCGCAAGATAAACTCAGGAGAAATTATGCAAATCTATTTCATATTGCATTTCTTTAGCCCAAGGAACCTTTTTCGAAGGCTCCTGCAGCTTCTAGGCTGCGCTGCAATCAGTAGCAGTGAAGCGATGACCCCTTTCGATTGAGATGTACTTCGGAGAATTGAAATTCATTCATCTACTGACGTTCAGGCAAGTTTTCTAACGATGACTTTACAATCGCGGATTAATTTCATGCAGATGTACCGGCAACACCTCTCTCTCTCTCTCTCTCTCTCTCTCTCTCTCTCTCTCTCTCTCTCTCTCTCTCTATGTATATATATATATATATATATATATATATATATATATATATATATATATATATATGTGTGTGTGTGTGTGTGTATATATATATATATATATATATATATATATATATATATATATATATATATATATATATATATTGGTGCCTATGCACCTTGTCGTGAGAAGAAAAATCATGAGAGGCATGTGTTTTAGGAACAGCTGAGTGTGTTAGCAGCTTTGATGCACGAGACCGGGTTATAGTGATGGATGATTTGAATGCATAGGTGAGTAATGTGGCAGTTGAGGGTATAATTGTTGTACATGGGGTATTCAGTGTTGTGAATGGAAATGGTGAAGAGCTTGTAGATTTGTGTGCTGAAAAAGGACTGGTGATTGGGAATACCTGGTTTAGAATAGAGAGATATACATAAGTATACGTATGTAAGTAGGAGAGATGGCCAGAGAGCGTTATTGGATTACGTGTTAATTGATAGGCGCGTGAAAGAGAGACTTTTGGATGTTAATGTGCTGAGAGGGGCAACTGGAGGGATGTCTGATCATTATCTAGTGGAGGCGAAGGTGAAGATTTGTAGAAATATTCAGAAAAGAAGAGAAAATATTGGGGTGAAGAGAGTGGTGAGAGTAAGTGAGCTTGGAAAGGAGACTTGTGTGAGGCAGTACCAGGAGAGACTGAGTGCAGAATGGAAAAAGGTGAGAGCAAATGATGTGGGGGAGGAATGGGATGTATTTAGGGCAGCACTGATGGCTTGCGCAAAAGATGCTTGTGGCATGAGAAAGGTGGGAGGTGGGCGGATTAGAAAGGGTAGTAGTTGGTGGGATGAAGAAGTAAGATTGTTAGTGAAAGAGAAGAGAGAGGCACTTGGACGATTTTTGCTGGGAAATAGTGCGAATGACCGGGAAATGTATTAAAGAAAGAGGCAGGAGGTCAAGAGAAAGGTTCAAGAGGCGACAAAGAGGGCAAATGAGAGTTGGAGAGAATAAGATGTTTTGCATGGAGGTAAATAAAGTGCGTAAGACAAGAGAACAAATGGGAACATCGGTGAAGGGGGCTAATGGGGAGGTAATAACAAGTGGTGGTGAAGTGAGGAGATGGAGTGAGTATTTTGAAGGTTTGTTGAATGTGTTTGATGATAGAGTGGCAGATATAAGATGTTTTGGTCGAGGTGATGTGTGAAGTGAGATGGTCAGGGAGAATGGTTTGGTAAACAGAGAAGAATTAGTGAAAGCTTTGCGGAAGATGAAAGCCGGCAAGGCGGCGGGTTTGGATGGTGCTGCGGAGGAATTTATTAAAAAAGTGGGTGACTGTGTTGTTGATTGCTTGGTAAGGATATTCATTGTATGTATGGTTCATGGTGAGGTGCCTGAGGATTGGCGGAAGGGATGCATAATGCCATTGTATAAAGGCAAAGGGGATATGGGTGAGTGTGCAAATTACAGAAGTATAAGTTTATTGAGTATTCCTGGGAAATTATATGGTTAGGTTTTGATTGAGAGGGTAAAGGCATGTACAGAGCATCAGATTGGGGAAGAGCAGCGTGATTTCAGAAGTGGTAGAGGATGTGTGGATCAGATTTTTTTTTTTTTTTTAAGAATATATGTGGGAAATACTTAGAAAAACAGATGGATTTATATGTAGCATTTATGGATCTGGAGAAAGCATATGATAGAGTGGATAGAAATGCTTTGTGGAAGGTATTAAGAGTATATGGTGCGTGAGGTAAGTTGCTAAAAACAGTGATAAGTATTTATCAAGGATGTAAGGCGTGTGTACGAGTAAGATGAGAGGAAAGTGATTGGTTCTCAGTGAATGTCGGTTTACGGCAGGGGTGCGTGATGTCTCCGTGGCTGTTTAATTTGTTTATGGATGGGGTCGTTACGGAGGTGAATGGAAGATTTTTGGAGAGAGGGGCAAGTATGCAGTCTGTTGTGGATGAAAGGGCTTGGGAAGTGAGTCAGTTGTTCGCTGATGATACAGCGCTGATGGCTGATTCGGGTGAGAAACTGCAGAAGTTGGTGACTGAATTTCGTAAAGTGTGTGAAAGAAGAAAGTTGAGAGTAAATTTACATAGGCTGTTAGGTTCAGTAGGTTTGAGGGACAAGTAAATTGGGAGGTAAGGTTGAATGGAGAAAAGCTGGAGAAAGTGAAGTGTTTTAGATATCTGGGAGTGGATTTGGCAGCGGATGGAATCAGGGAAGCGGATGTGAGTCACAGGGTGGGGGAGGGACGAAGGTTCTGGGAGCGTTGAAGAATGTGTGGAAGGGGAGAACGTTATCTCGCAGAGTAAGAATGGGTATGTTTGAAGGAATAGTGGTTCCAACAATGTTATATGGTTTGCGAGGCATGGGCTATAGATAGGGTTGTGCGGAGGAGGATGGATGTGTTGGAAATGAAATGTTTGAAGACAGGTTCGATCGAGTAAGTAATGAAAGGGTAAGAGAGACGTGTAGTAATAAAAAGAGTATGGTCGAGAGGGCAAGAGAGGGTATATTGAAATGGTTTGGTCATATGGAGAGATTGGGTGAGGAAAGATTGACAAAGAGGATATATGCGTCAAAGATGAAGGGAACGAGAAGTGGGAGACTAAATTGAAGGTGGAAGGATAGAGTGAAAAAGATTTTGAGCGATCGGGGCTTGACCATACAGGAGGGTGAAAGGCGTGCAAGGTATAGAGTAAATTGGAACGATATGGTATACCGCGGTCGACGTGCTGTCAATGGATCGCACCAGAGCATGTGAAGCGTCTGGGGTATACTATTGAAAATTTTGTGGGGCCTGGATGTGGAAAGGAAGCTGTGGTTTCGGTGCATTACACATGCCAGCTAGAGACTCAGTGTAAACGAATGTGGCCTTTGTTGTCTTTTCCTAGCGCTACCTCGTGCGCGCGCGCGCGGGGAGGGGGGTGCCATTTTCATGTGTGGCGGGGTGGATAAACTCAGCAAGTATGGATATGTACATGTATATATATATGTATATGTCTGTATATATATATATATATATATATATATATATATATATATATATATATATATATATATATATATATATATATATATATATATATATATATCTGTCTATCTTTCTATGAGCCCATTTATCTTTCTGTTTATCTATCTATCATATCTATCTATTCACGTATATGTTTATCTGTCTATCTGTCTATCTATATGTCTTTCTATCTCTCCGCTTATTTGTCTATCTATCTGTCTATCTATCTATGTATCTGTCGGTGTGTCTGTCTAACAACAGGGTGTTTATTGAGGACAACATTATCTCGAAGCACAGGAAAAAAAAAAAAATATATATATATATATATATATATATATATATATATATATATATATATATATATATATATATATATATATATATACATATTTTTTTTATTTATTTTGCTTTGTCGCTGTCTCCCGCGTTTGCGAGGTAGCGCAAGGAAACAGACGAAAGAAAATGGTCCAACCCACCCCCATACACAATGTACACACACACACGCCCACACACGCAAATATACATACCTATACATCCCAATGTTCACATATATATACACACACAGACACATACATATATACTCATGCACACAATTCACACTGTCTGCCCCGATTCATTCCCATCGCCACCTCGCCACACATGGAATACCATCCCCCTCCCCCCTCATGTGTGCGAGGTAGCACTAGGAAAAGACAACAAAGCCCCCATTCGTTCACACTCAGTCTCCAGCTGTCACGCAATAATGCCCGAAACCACAGCTCCCTTTCCACATCCAGGCCCCACACAACTTTCCATGGTTTACCCCAGACGCTTCACATGCCCTGATTCAATCCACTGACAGCACGTCAACCCCGGTATACCACATCGATCCAATTCACTCTATTCCTTGCCCGCCTTTCACCCTCCTGCATGTTCAGGCCCCGATCACACAAAATCTTTTTCACTCCATCTTTCCACCTCCAATTTGGTCTCCCACTTCTCCTCGTTCCCTCCACCTCTGACACATATATCCTCTTGGTCAATCTTTCCTCACTCATTCTCTCCATGTGCCCAAATCATTTCAAAACACCCTCTTCTGCTCTCTCAACCACGCTCTTTTTATTTCCACACATCTCTCTTACCCTTACATTACTTACTCGATCAAACCACCTCACACCACACATTGTCCTCAAACATCTCATTTCCAGCACATCCACCCTCCTGCGCACAACTCTATCCATAGCCCACGCCTCGCAACCATACAACATTGTTGGAACCACTATTCCTTCAAACATACCCATTTTTGCTTTCCGAGATAATGTTCTCGACTTCCACACATTCTTCAAGGCTCCCAGGATCTTCGCCGCTCCCCCACCCTATGATTCACTTCCGCTTCCATGGTTCCATCCGCTGCCAGATCCACTCCCAGATATCTAAAACACTTTACTTCCTCCAGTTTTTCTCCATTCAAACTTACCTCCCAATTGACTTGACCCTCAACCCTACTGTACCTAATAACCTTGCTCTTATTCACATTTACTCTTAACTTTCTTCTTTCACACACTTTACCAAACTCAGTCACCAGCTTCTGCAGTTTCTCACATGAATCAGCCACCAGCGCTGTATCATCAGCGAACAACTGACTCACTTCCCAAGCTCTCTCATCCACAACAGACTTCATACTTGCCCCTCTTTCCAAAACTCTTGCATTCACCTCCCTAACAACCCCATCCATAAACAAATTAAACAACCATGGAGACATCACACACCCCTGCCGCAAACCTACATTCACTGAGAACCAATCACTTTCCTGTCTTCCTACACGTACACATGCCTTACATCCTCGATAAAACCTTTTCACTGCTTCTAACAACTTGCCTCCCACACCATATATTCTTAATACCTTCCACAGAGCATCTCTATCAACTCTATCATATGCCTTCTCCAGATCCATAAATGCTACATACAAATCCATATATATATATATATATATATATATATATATATATATATATATATATATATATATATATATATGTATATGTTGAAATTTAAAGGTATGTATATATATGTGTGTGGGCGTTTATGTATATACATGTGTATGTGAGTGGTTTGGGCCATTCTTTCGTCTGTTTTCTTGCGCTACCTCGCTTACGCGGGGAGACAGCGACTAAGTATAATATATATATATATATATATATATATATATATATATATATATATATATATATATATATATATATATGTTTATATATAATTATAATTATAATCATTTTTATTGTCATTAATATCATTATTATCGTCATATAACCACAGGACCTACAGGCTCTTGCAGCTCCATGTCTGCGCTACATCCGTTCGCAGGGAAATGAAAAGTTTCTTGATGAGATTGCTCTCCTGTACGTCAGCTGAACATGATACAACCTCGACTAAGATGACTTTCCGATCTGTCTATCTTTCTATGAGCCCATTTATCTTTCTGTTTATCTATCTATCTATCTATCTGTTCACGTATATGTTTATCTGGGTGTCTCTGTTTATCTGTCTATCTGTATGTCTTTCTATCTATCTGATTGTGTCTCTGTCTATCTATCTGCTTATCTGTCTGTCTGTCTATCTATTTGCTTATCTATATCTATATGTCTATCTATCTATGTATCTGTCGGTGTGTCTGTCTAACAACAGGGGGTTTATTGAGGACAACATTATCTCGAAGCACAGGAAAAAAAAAAAGAGAAGAAATGAAGGTAGCAAGTCCGTGCGGTGCCACCGGGGCGGCTTCCGATGCCATCAATTCCCTGGACACCACAACGTCGTCATGAAGTACCCCGGACGACCACCACCACGACCCGCCTCCCACATGCATAAACCCACAACGTCAGTCGACCCGGCCGGGTGCACGGGGGTAGCGGGTTAAAGGAAGGTGGTGGTGATCCTCCTCCACCCACCTCACCCTCCTACCACCACCAAGCGGTCTGCCTCCCAGTTAATTTTCCAGTCGATGCTCGTCTGATTAATCTTCCTAGATTATAGTGGCACTAGCAGCAACAGGCGGCTCTTGAGTACGACCCTCACAAATTTCACTTAAAGGACGAACGAAAGAAAACACACACACACACACACACACACACACACACACACACACACACACACACACACACCAAGACACGAGTACTGAAAGGAATATAGAAATGAAATGAACTCATCACAGGGGAATACGAGTGCTGGACTCGGGTCAGGATATGGAAGACGACACTGGAAACACAACAATAGCAGAGACACGTGAAGACGTTCCGTAAAGAAACAAAATGATAAAAAAAAGAGATGTAAAGAAAAATAGAAGCAAGAATAAAAAAACGATGGAAATTTAAAAGTTTGATTAAACGAGGCTTTGAAAAGTGTAACGATTGACGAGAAGTTCCCCAGCGAAGGAACACAGCCATTACACGCTTGTCACCTGCACCAGTCACGAGGTCATTAATTTTACATTGTAGACGCGTCAGAAATTTAAGAAAATTGTAGACCAGCCACCGAGAGGAGGAGGAGGAGGCAGGAGTCATGTACACAACAGAGAATGGATCGTTGTAGCTAAGTTAAACGATTCTGAGATTTACAACTGCATGAAGAAGAAAAAAGATCAGGAGATCGCTCATTGCCTCGCCAGTTGTGCTGGCCGTCGGACGCCGCCCTCACGTTCATCAAGGAGATCAGAAGCCCCTACAAAGATGACAGATTACTCGAGGGAGGTGCACGATGACGTTGAAGACGAGGCTACTACAGCATTCCCCGAAAAGAAAACGATGTCTTCAACATTTTGAGAAAAGGCTTGAGAGTATTCACGCCAGCGGCCACAGACGTAAACAAGAGGAGGTGAACGGTGTAAAGAAATGAATGAAAAATGCTCACCTTGCCTCAGCGCGGTGGGAAAGAGAGAGTTTAAGAAGCAGAGCGAGGCTGAATGATCCCCCTGACCTGCTGGTGTCTGCCAGGTCCTTCCAGATTTCGACTAATCACCACAGCCTCGTTTTCTCCTCAGTAAGACCGAGTTATCGCACCTCATTCCGTAATGCTATTCATTAATTCCAGATTTATAGATTTGATTCATTTTCTCCGATTGACACGCTTTTATTTCTGGGACTGTCTCCACTTGTGAATGTTGTATGATAATAGACTGCAGTTATCATTGGTTCATCAGAACAAACATCATTTAGCTTTCGTGTGCGATCGATACACCACACAAAACCCCCTCTCCTCCTGATCAATGTCCGAACACCATTAATTTTCCCCGTGCAGCAGGTACGATATCCCCAGTCATCATGGCGTGAGTATCTGAACATCACTAAGTCGTCAATGAGTCACTGGTGGAAGGACGCCACTGCATATCGCCCCCTTCCTTCTTTGTGTCGCATTAGACTAACCCAGCCATCAAGTCCCGCAGGGGAAGGGGAGCCTGATCGATTCGCTGTCGAATATGTAAAAGAGCAGAGCGGTACATTATCAGGTCCTGCGTATCAGCCGGGCGTGCCATGGGAAGTTTACGAGACAAATGTAGTACGAGCAGCGTGTCGGTAGTACCAGAGGGTGGGTAGACGAGGGTGCATATGGTCTCCAGAATGGTACCACCCACACAAACACACACACACACACACAGACACACACACACACACACACACACACACACACACACACACACACACACACACACCAACCCCCAAGACTAACACACTCACCAGGGAGGATGACACAACAGCCACCAGGATAATACTAGGTTCTGTGAGACCCACCATGATTGAATAGTACCTAGTAGGGGCATCCACCACCATCCACCACCGTCCACCACCATCATACCACCACTATACCACCACCATCCACCACCACTACCATCCACCATTATTCAACAGCATCTGAAACCACCGACCACCCTCATCCACCACACTACCACAGTACCCATTACAACACATTTGGTCCCTACCATAACTCACCGGCACCACTCATTACCAGCCATCACCATCCCGCACCAGCGAGCACCAAACAGCTCCAGCCATCATGGCCCGCCTCCCACGGGTATACATTAGCACCTAGTATCATCTGTCATTACCCAATAACACAGGACATCACTCACCCTTACTCATCATCACTAGCAACCATCACCAGCACCCCTCACCACTCACTCTCACGTGTGAACAACCACTCCAAGACCTACCATTACTCATCACAACACACTCGCACCTCTCAGCATCCCTTGAAACCCACCAATAACTTATGTTTTCATGTATAAATTACTGGCGCCAGCCATAACCCACCGCATGCATCCTCAGCAGCACCACACCACCACCACCCACCACAACCTACCCGCACCCATCATGAACTACCAGCACCCTCAGTACTTACTAACACCCTCCAACACCCACGACCCCCGCCCCCCCCATTCCCCTTCCCACCCACGCCGCCCTTGACAGCTCTCTCCAAGACCCGTAAACACCCTTCAGCGCTCAACATCATCTTCTAACACCTCCCTCCCCCTAGCGCCAAGCAATTACCTCCAGCAACCATCGACACCCCCAGCGACTAATAACACCCCCCAGCACCAGCGACACCCACCAGTGTCTAGCAATACCATCCACTACTTGGCTAACGTCCCCATCACACAGTAATGCTCTCTAACGCCTAACCGATGCCCCCATCGCTTAACAATACCCTCCAGCACTTAACAAGCATCTCACCTGCGCCTAGCAACACTCTTCAACACCCATCAACGTACCTCAGTGCAAAGCAACACCCTCCAACACCCAACCAATACCTTTGGTGATTAGCAGTATTCTGCAACACTTACCAGCGTCTAGCAGGACCCTCCAACACCCACCAGCATTCCCTTAGCGCCAAGCAGTAGCAGGACCTGCCGACGCCCACCAACACCCTCTTAGCCCCTCGCAGCGCCCTCCTTCACTCAAACACAGCCTAGAAACACCTACCAACACCGTCTAACCCCCTCCCTCCCCCTAGCACTTAGCAACACACTCCAAAACTCCCCATCGCCTTTCAACACTCACCAACACCTCACCATTACTCACCTGGCCCACTCAGGACCCAACAGTGATTACCATCACCGGGCAACACCCACCTCCCTCGCCAACCTCGAACTCCCACGGGATGAGGGAAAGTTGCCCAGCCACAGAACGAAAATCAACAAGAAGAACCCCCGAGCCAAAATTCAGCACACCTTAGCCATACACGATCAAAAAGGAAGGAATAAAAAAGTTCGTAACGGTTTAAGAAATTCGTGAATTTAAGAAACCCAGAGAAGGGGATGTCACACCCGGACGATATTACGACTAAAGCTGTCAGGATAAAGGAGCCGTGAGAGCCAGGGACAGAGACACCAGAGGTGCAGGAGGGGGTGCGTGTCCCCATCTGACCTGTCCAGCTCCTCAGGCAAGTAGGGTGTGTGTGTGTGTGTGTGTGTGTGTGTGTGTGTGTGTGTGTGTGTGTGTAGGCGCGGGGGGACAGGTAACACCGTAGAATGAGCCATCACT
>NC_092235.1:47773089-47843089 GCF_036320965.1 Panulirus ornatus | reverse complement strand
AGGCAGGTGGTGAGGAGGGGGCTGGTGCCTGGTGACGAGGCAGGTGGTGAGGAGGGGGCTGGTGCCTGGTGACGAGGCAGGTGGTGAGGAGGGGGCTGGTGCCTGGTGACGAGGCAGGTGGTGAGGAGGGGGCTGGTGCCTGGTGACGAGGCAGGTGGTGAGGAGGGGGCTGGTGCCTGGTGACGAGGCAGGTGGTGAGGAGGGGGCTGGTGCCTGGTGACGAGGCAGGTGGTGAGGAGGGGGCTGGTGCCTGGTGACGAGGCAGGTGGTGAGGAGGGGGCTGGTGCCTGGTGACGAGGCAGGTGGTGAGGAGGGGGCTGGTGCCTGGTGACGAGGCAGGTGGTGAGGAGGGGGCTGGTGCCTGGTGACGAGGCAGGTGGTGAGGAGGGGGCTGGTGCCTGGTGACGAGGCAGGTGGTGAGGAGGGGGCTGGTGCCTGGTGACGAGGCAGGTGGTGAGGAGGGGGCTGGTGCCTGGTGACGAGGCAGGTGGTGAGGAGGGGGCTGGTGCCTGGTGACGAGGCAGGTGGTGAGGAGGGGGCTGGTGCCTGGTGACGAGGCAGGTGGTGAGGAGGGGGCTGGTGCCTGGTGACGAGGCAGGTGGTGAGGAGGGGGCTGGTGCCTGGTGACGAGGCAGGTGGTGAGGAGGGGGCTGGTGCCTGGTGACGAGGCAGGTGGTGAGGAGGGGGCTGGTGCCTGGTGACGAGGCAGGTGGTGAGGAGGGGGCTGGTGCCTGGTGACGAGGCAGGTGGTGAGGAGGGGGCTGGTGCCTGGTGACGAGGCAGGTGGTGAGGAGGGGGCTGGTGCCTGGTGACGAGGCAGGTGGTGAGGAGGGGGCTGGTGCCTGGTGACGAGGCAGGTGGTGAGGAGGGGGCTGGTGCCTGGTGACGAGGCAGGTGGTGAGGAGGGGGCTGGTGCCTGGTGACGAGGCAGGTGGTGAGGAGGGGGCTGGTGCCTGGTGACGAGGCAGGTGGTGAGGAGGGGGCTGGTGCCTGGTGACGAGGCAGGTGGTGAGGAGGGGGCTGGTGCCTGGTGACGAGGCAGGTGGTGAGGAGGGGGCTGGTGCCTGGTGACGAGGCAGGTGGTGAGGAGGGGGCTGGTGCCTGGTGACGAGGCAGGTGGTGAGGAGGGGGCTGGTGCCTGGTGACGAGGCAGGTGGTGAGGAGGGGGCTGGTGCCTGGTGACGAGGCAGGTGGTGAGGAGGGGGCTGGTGCCTGGTGACGAGGCAGGTGGTGAGGAGGGGGCTGGTGCCTGGTGACGAGGCAGGTGGTGAGGAGGGGGCTGGTGCCTGGTGACGAGGCAGGTGGTGAGGAGGGGGCTGGTGCCTGGTGACGAGGCAGGTGGTGAGGAGGGGGCTGGTGCCTGGTGACGAGGCAGGTGGTGAGGAGGGGGCTGGTGCCTGGTGACGAGGCAGGTGGTGAGGAGGGGGCTGGTGCCTGGTGACGAGGCAGGTGGTGAGGAGGGGGCTGGTGCCTGGTGACGAGGCAGGTGGTGAGGAGGGGGCTGGTGCCTGGTGACGAGGCAGGTGGTGAGGAGGGGGCTGGTGCCTGGTGACGAGGCAGGTGGTGAGGAGGGGGCTGGTGCCTGGTGACGAGGCAGGTGGTGAGGAGGGGGCTGGTGCCTGGTGACGAGGCAGGTGGTGAGGAGGGGGCTGGTGCCTGGTGACGAGGCAGGTGGTGAGGAGGGGGCTGGTGCCTGGTGACGAGGCAGGTGGTGAGGAGGGGGCTGGTGCCTGGTGACGAGGCAGGTGGTGAGGAGGGGGCTGGTGCCTGGTGACGAGGCAGGTGGTGAGGAGGGGGCTGGTGCCTGGTGACGAGGCAGGTGGTGAGGAGGGGGCTGGTGCCTGGTGACGAGGCAGGTGGTGAGGAGGGGGCTGGTGCCTGGTGACGAGGCAGGTGGTGAGGAGGGGGCTGGTGCCTGGTGACGAGGCAGGTGGTGAGGAGGGGGCTGGTGCCTGGTGACGAGGCAGGTGGTGAGGAGGGGGCTGGTGCCTGGTGACGAGGCAGGTGGTGAGGAGGGGGCTGGTGCCTGGTGACGAGGCAGGTGGTGAGGAGGGGGCTGGTGCCTGGTGACGAGGCAGGTGGTGAGGAGGGGGCTGGTGCCTGGTGACGAGGCAGGTGGTGAGGAGGGGGCTGGTGCCTGGTGACGAGGCAGGTGGTGAGGAGGGGGCTGGTGCCTGGTGACGAGGCAGGTGGTGAGGAGGGGGCTGGTGCCTGGTGACGAGGCAGGTGGTGAGGAGGGGGCTGGTGCCTGGTGACGAGGCAGGTGGTGAGGAGGGGGCTGGTGCCTGGTGACGAGGCAGGTGGTGAGGAGGGGGCTGGTGCCTGGTGACGAGGCAGGTGGTGAGGAGGGGGCTGGTGCCTGGTGACGAGGCAGGTGGTGAGGAGGGGGCTGGTGCCTGGTGACGAGGCAGGTGGTGAGGAGGGGGCTGGTGCCTGGTGACGAGGCAGGTGGTGAGGAGGGGGCTGGTGCCTGGTGACGAGGCAGGTGGTGAGGAGGGGGCTGGTGCCTGGTGACGAGGCAGGTGGTGAGGAGGGGGCTGGTGCCTGGTGACGAGGCAGGTGGTGAGGAGGGGGCTGGTGCCTGGTGACGAGGCAGGTGGTGAGGAGGGGGCTGGTGCCTGGTGACGAGGCAGGTGGTGAGGAGGGGGCTGGTGCCTGGTGATGAAGCAGATGGTGAGGAGGGGGCTGGTGCCTGGTGACGAGGCAGGTGGTGAGGAGGGGGCTGGTGCCTGGTGACGAGGCAGGTGGTGAGGAGGGGGCTGGTGCCTGGTGACGAGGCAGGTGGTGAGGAGGGGGCTGGTGCCTGGTGACGAGGCAGGTGGTGAGGAGGGGGCTGGTGCCTGGTGACGAGGCAGGTGGTGAGGAGGGGGCTGGTGCCTGGTGACGAGGCAGGTGGTGAGGAGGGGGCTGGTGCCTGGTGACGAGGCAGGTGGTGAGGAGGGGGCTGGTGCCTGGTGACGAGGCAGGTGGTGAGGAGGGGGCTGGTGCCTGGTGACGAGGCAGGTGGTGAGGAGGGGGCTGGTGCCTGGTGACGAGGCAGGTGGTGAGGAGGGGGCTGGTGCCTGGTGACGAGGCAGGTGGTGAGGAGGGGGCTGGTGCCTGGTGACGAGGCAGGTGGTGAGGAGGGGGCTGGTGCCTGGTGACGAGGCAGGTGGTGAGGAGGGGGCTGGTGCCTGGTGACGAGGCAGGTGGTGAGGAGGGGGCTGGTGCCTGGTGACGAGGCAGGTGGTGAGGAGGGGGCTGGTGCCTGGTGACGAGGCAGGTGGTGAGGAGGGGGCTGGTGCCTGGTGACGAGGCAGGTGGTGAGGAGGGGGCTGGTGCCTGGTGACGAGGCAGGTGGTGAGGAGGGGGCTGGTGCCTGGTGACGAGGCAGGTGGTGAGGAGGGGGCTGGTGCCTGGTGACGAGGCAGGTGGTGAGGAGGGGGCTGGTGCCTGGTGACGAGGCAGGTGGTGAGGAGGGGGCTGGTGCCTGGTGACGAGGCAGGTGGTGAGGAGGGGGCTGGTGCCTGGTGACGAGGCAGGTGGTGAGGAGGGGGCTGGTGCCTGGTGACGAGGCAGGTGGTGAGGAGGGGGCTGGTGCCTGGTGACGAGGCAGGTGGTGAGGAGGGGGCTGGTGCCTGGTGACGAGGCAGGTGGTGAGGAGGGGGCTGGTGCCTGGTGACGAGGCAGGTGGTGAGGAGGGGGCTGGTGCCTGGTGACGAGGCAGGTGGTGAGGAGGGGGCTGGTGCCTGGTGACGAGGCAGGTGGTGAGGAGGGGGCTGGTGCCTGGTGACGAGGCAGGTGGTGAGGAGGGGGCTGGTGCCTGGTGACGAGGCAGGTGGTGAGGAGGGGGCTGGTGCCTGGTGACGAGGCAGGTGGTGAGGAGGGGGCTGGTGCCTGGTGACGAGGCAGGTGGTGAGGAGGGGGCTGGTGCCTGGTGACGAGGCAGGTGGTGAGGAGGGGGCTGGTGCCTGGTGACGAGGCAGGTGGTGAGGAGGGGGCTGGTGCCTGGTGACGAGGCAGGTGGTGAGGAGGGGGCTGGTGCCTGGTGACGAGGCAGGTGGTGAGGAGGGGGCTGGTGCCTGGTGACGAGGCAGGTGGTGAGGAGGGGGCTGGTGCCTGGTGACGAGGCAGGTGGTGAGGAGGGGGCTGGTGCCTGGTGACGAGGCAGGTGGTGAGGAGGGGGCTGGTGCCTGGTGACGAGGCAGGTGGTGAGGAGGGGGCTGGTGCCTGGTGACGAGGCAGGTGGTGAGGAGGGGGCTGGTGCCTGGTGACGAGGCAGGTGGTGAGGAGGGGGCTGGTGCCTGGTGACGAGGCAGGTGGTGAGGAGGGGGCTGGTGCCTGGTGACGAGGCAGGTGGTGAGGAGGGGGCTGGTGCCTGGTGACGAGGCAGGTGGTGAGGAGGGGGCTGGTGCCTGGTGACGAGGCAGGTGGTGAGGAGGGGGCTGGTGCCTGGTGACGAGGCAGGTGGTGAGGAGGGGGCTGGTGCCTGGTGACGAGGCAGGTGGTGAGGAGGGGGCTGGTGCCTGGTGACGAGGCAGGTGGTGAGGAGGGGGCTGGTGCCTGGTGACGAGGCAGGTGGTGAGGAGGGGGCTGGTGCCTGGTGACGAGGCAGGTGGTGAGGAGGGGGCTGGTGCCTGGTGACGAGGCAGGTGGTGAGGAGGGGGCTGGTGCCTGGTGACGAGGCAGGTGGTGAGGAGGGGGCTGGTGCCTGGTGACGAGGCAGGTGGTGAGGAGGGGGCTGGTGCCTGGTGACGAGGCAGGTGGTGAGGAGGGGGCTGGTGCCTGGTGACGAGGCAGGTGGTGAGGAGGGGGCTGGTGCCTGGTGACGAGGCAGGTGGTGAGGAGGGGGCTGGTGCCTGGTGACGAGGCAGGTGGTGAGGAGGGGGCTGGTGCCTGGTGACGAGGCAGGTGGTGAGGAGGGGGCTGGTGCCTGGTGACGAGGCAGGTGGTGAGGAGGGGGCTGGTGCCTGGTGACGAGGCAGGTGGTGAGGAGGGGGCTGGTGCCTGGTGACGAGGCAGGTGGTGAGGAGGGGGCTGGTGCCTGGTGACGAGGCAGGTGGTGAGGAGGGGGCTGGTGCCTGGTGACGAGGCAGGTGGTGAGGAGGGGGCTGGTGCCTGGTGATGAAGCAGATGGTGAGGAGGGGGCTGGTGCCTGGTGACGAGGCAGGTGGTGAGGAGGGGGCTGGTGCCTGGTGACGAGGCAGGTGGTGAGGAGGGGGCTGGTGCCTGGTGACGAGGCAGGTGGTGAGGAGGGGGCTGGTGCCTGGTGACGAGGCAGGTGGTGAGGAGGGGGCTGGTGCCTGGTGACGAGGCAGGTGGTGAGGAGGGGGCTGGTGCCTGGTGACGAGGCAGGTGGTGAGGAGGGGGCTGGTGCCTGGTGACGAGGCAGGTGGTGAGGAGGGGGCTGGTGCCTGGTGACGAGGCAGGTGGTGAGGAGGGGGCTGGTGCCTGGTGACGAGGCAGGTGGTGAGGAGGGGGCTGGTGCCTGGTGACGAGGCAGGTGGTGAGGAGGGGGCTGGTGCCTGGTGACGAGGCAGGTGGTGAGGAGGGGGCTGGTGCCTGGTGACGAGGCAGGTGGTGAGGAGGGGGCTGGTGCCTGGTGACGAGGCAGGTGGTGAGGAGGGGGCTGGTGCCTGGTGACGAGGCAGGTGGTGAGGAGGGGGCTGGTGCCTGGTGACGAGGCAGGTGGTGAGGAGGGGGCTGGTGCCTGGTGACGAGGCAGGTGGTGAGGAGGGGGCTGGTGCCTGGTGACGAGGCAGGTGGTGAGGAGGGGGCTGGTGCCTGGTGACGAGGCAGGTGGTGAGGAGGGGGCTGGTGCCTGGTGACGAGGCAGGTGGTGAGGAGGGGGCTGGTGCCTGGTGACGAGGCAGGTGGTGAGGAGGGGGCTGGTGCCTGGTGACGAGGCAGGTGGTGAGGAGGGGGCTGGTGCCTGGTGACGAGGCAGGTGGTGAGGAGGGGGCTGGTGCCTGGTGACGAGGCAGGTGGTGAGGAGGGGGCTGGTGCCTGGTGACGAGGCAGGTGGTGAGGAGGGGGCTGGTGCCTGGTGACGAGGCAGGTGGTGAGGAGGGGGCTGGTGCCTGGTGACGAGGCAGGTGGTGAGGAGGGGGCTGGTGCCTGGTGACGAGGCAGGTGGTGAGGAGGGGGCTGGTGCCTGGTGACGAGGCAGGTGGTGAGGAGGGGGCTGGTGCCTGGTGACGAGGCAGGTGGTGAGGAGGGGGCTGGTGCCTGGTGACGAGGCAGGTGGTGAGGAGGGGGCTGGTGCCTGGTGACGAGGCAGGTGGTGAGGAGGGGGCTGGTGCCTGGTGACGAGGCAGGTGGTGAGGAGGGGGCTGGTGCCTGGTGACGAGGCAGGTGGTGAGGAGGGGGCTGGTGCCTGGTGACGAGGCAGGTGGTGAGGAGGGGGCTGGTGCCTGGTGACGAGGCAGGTGGTGAGGAGGGGGCTGGTGCCTGGTGACGAGGCAGGTGGTGAGGAGGGGGCTGGTGCCTGGTGACGAGGCAGGTGGTGAGGAGGGGGCTGGTGCCTGGTGACGAGGCAGGTGGTGAGGAGGGGGCTGGTGCCTGGTGACGAGGCAGGTGGTGAGGAGGGGGCTGGTGCCTGGTGACGAGGCAGGTGGTGAGGAGGGGGCTGGTGCCTGGTGACGAGGCAGGTGGTGAGGAGGGGGCTGGTGCCTGGTGACGAGGCAGGTGGTGAGGAGGGGGCTGGTGCCTGGTGACGAGGCAGGTGGTGAGGAGGGGGCTGGTGCCTGGTGACGAGGCAGGTGGTGAGGAGGGGGCTGGTGCCTGGTGACGAGGCAGGTGGTGAGGAGGGGGCTGGTGCCTGGTGACGAGGCAGGTGGTGAGGAGGGGGCTGGTGCCTGGTGACGAGGCAGGTGGTGAGGAGGGGGCTGGTGCCTGGTGACGAGGCAGGTGGTGAGGAGGGGGCTGGTGCCTGGTGACGAGGCAGGTGGTGAGGAGGGGGCTGGTGCCTGGTGACGAGGCAGGTGGTGAGGAGGGGGCTGGTGCCTGGTGACGAGGCAGGTGGTGAGGAGGGGGCTGGTGCCTGGTGACGAGGCAGGTGGTGAGGAGGGGGCTGGTGCCTGGTGACGAGGCAGGTGGTGAGGAGGGGGCTGGTGCCTGGTGACGAGGCAGGTGGTGAGGAGGGGGCTGGTGCCTGGTGACGAGGCAGGTGGTGAGGAGGGGGCTGGTGCCTGGTGACGAGGCAGGTGGTGAGGAGGGGGCTGGTGCCTGGTGATGAAGCAGATGGTGAGGAGGGGGCTGGTGCCTGGTGACGAGGCAGGTGGTGAGGAGGGGGCTGGTGCCTGGTGATGAAGCAGATGGTGAGGAGGGGGCTGGTGCCTGGTGACGAGGCAGGTGGTGAGGAGGGGGCTGGTGCCTGGTGACGAGGCAGGTGGTGAGGAGGGGGCTGGTGCCTGGTGACGAGGCAGGTGGTGAGGAGGGGGCTGGTGCCTGGTGATGAAGCAGATGGTGAGGAGGGGGCTGGTGCCTGGTGACGAAGCAGATGGTGAGGAGGGGGCTGGTGCCTGGTGACGAGGCAGGTGGTGAGGAGGGGGCTGGTGCCTGGTGACGAGGCAGGTGGTGAGGAGGGGGCTGGTGCCTGGTGATGAAGCAGATGGTGAGGAGGGTATATATATATATATATATATATATATATATATATATATATATATATATATATATGTATATATATATATATATATATATATATATATATATATATATATATATATATATATATAAAAGTTTTGTGGGGCCTGGATGTGGAAAGGGAGCTGTGGTTTCGGTGCATTAAACATGACAGCTAGGTACTGAGTGTGAACGAATGTGGCCTTTGTTGTCTTTTCCTAGCGCTACCTCATCGCGTGCGTGGGGAGGGGGGTGTCATTTCATGTGTGGCGGGATGGCGACGGAAATGAATAAAGGCATCAAGTATGAATTATGTTCATGTGTATATATGTATATATCTGTGTATGTATATGTATGTATACGTTGAAATGTTTAGGTATGTATATGTGCGTGTTTGGACGTGTATGTATATACATGTGTACGTTGGTGGGTTGGGCCATTCTTTCGTTTGTTTCCTTGCGCTACCTCGCTAATGCGGGAGACAGCTGCAAAGTATAATAATAATAATAATAATATATATATATATATATATATATATATATATATATATATATATATATATATATATATATATATATATATATATATATATAAACGTCCTACACGCGCATGTACATAAACATACATGCACATACACAGACATATATACACATATACATATACATTCCTATGAGTCCACGGGAATGTCTTGATCACGCGCAAAATTGTGATCCTTTCCGTACATATGCATATGTACATATACTTGCTTGCCTTCATCAATTTTTGGTGCTACCCCACCCCACTGGAAACATTCATATCGGTGTATTTACTACTGTAGACGATATTACATCTCCAATTTATATGTATTTACGTCTGTGAACACTGTACTTACAGCTGTAAATTGTACATTTACGACTGTATATAAGATACATTTAAGTTTGCAAAAGATATCACATAAAAATTGGCTCATTTCATTTTATTAGTTTCCAAGCACTAACGTTTACTGGTTGGTCGTGTATCAGCCGTTAATCTCTCGAGAACACGCGGTCGATAACCACTATCTATCACCCCCAGGCAACAGCTGCGATATGGCTTTAAATCGCCACCTCCCCTGGAGGCAACACACTGCCTGCCTCTCACTGTGGTGGAGTAGAAGTTGTGCTGGAGTGATTAATTTTCTTTTGTTTGTGGTTTCTGATGTGATATTTGTTTAGGTTCCTTTGTAGCTGTGTATTTCTAGTACTGTGTAGAGATTTGATGTATACATTAGGGTAACTTGGATTAGGTTAGGTTTGTATCCCCCCAAACCTACCCAAACTTAACTTGACCCAACCCAGCCTCGAATCGAGGGCGAATCTTCCGGAGATGCGAAGGGAGTTAGACCAACAGGTGGTGTTAATACAGGAGACGCTTCCTGACAGGCTGTAGTAACAGTGGAAAGCCTTCGCTCCAGTGGGAGGCCACCCCCCTCCCCACCACCACCACCAGGTACTGGCCTACCCTGTCCTATCGTTGTCCCTATATACTGTATACATAGACATTGACGTGGTCTGTCCTGTGCTGTGTGTGTGTGTGCTGAATACCTGAGTTCCTCAGGCAGCCTCTGTACCTTGTAGTATGTTGGCTTCTGTCTTAGTGAACACAATCTTGTCGAGTGCTTGTAACGTCTTATGTACTCCATTAAAGCTAACTCTCCCTCCCTGTACTACCTCACTCACACCTCTCCCACAGACTCTCACTCAAAAGATAAATAAACCCTGAAACAGAGCGACCCACTCATTACTCATTAGGGTGAGTGTTGTTACAAGGGTAGTAGGAGGGGCTGACCCTGGTGAGAAGATGAAGCAAATGGTGACCAGGGACTGGTGCCTGGTGACGAGTCAGATGGTGAGGAGAGGGCTGGTGCCTGGTGACGAGGCAGATGGTGAGGAGGTTGCTGGTGCCTCGTGACGAGGCAGATGGTGAGGAGGGAGATGGTGCCTGGTGACGAGGCAAGTGGTGAGGAGGGGCTGGTGCCTGGTGACAAAGCAGATGGTGATGAGGAGGCTGGTGCCTGGTGACGAAGCAGATGGTGAGGAGGGGACTGGTGCCTGGTGACGAAGCAGATGGTGAGGAGGGGGCTGGTGGACAGGAAGTTGGGCCTGGTGACAAGAAGAGGCAGATAGCGGCGGGGTGAGGTGAGATGAGAGAGAGCAACACCTGGTGACAAAGCCAGCCAGATGGAGGCAGAGTTGGTGACAAGACGAGTCATATCGTCACTACCAGGCACGCTGGGTGGAGACATGGCACGTCCTCCCCCGCCAGTGCTGCACCGCCAGGAGGCAACAGTAGTGGCAGGAGCCATAACTCACTTACCTCAGGTGGGTACAACCACCTGCAAGTGGAGGGGACAGGGGCTTTCTAGCGGGGATGTGAAGGATCGAGGGAGAGGTGAGAGCGACGGGAGATGGGTGTAATTATTCAAAACGGGAAGTTGGGAATGGGACTGGTAAGGGAACAACGGGAGATGGGAAGGAACAGGAATGGAAGGTTTGTTTAGATATAGGTGCCAAGGGCCAGCAGTGGGGACGATGTGGAGGACCAGTATGGCGAGGGCTGTCTGCCAGGGTGGCAGTGGTGATGATGGTGAGGTGCTGACGTGAGGATGGGGGAATGGGGTGGTGAGGACATATGTACGAGAAGTGAGGGGGAAGCACATGAGTGATGGGGTTTAAGAGCAGATATGTGTATGATGGGGAGCTCAGGGGTCGTTCACATAGGTGATGGGGAGGTGAGGAATCGTGGAGATGGGGGATAGGGAGGTAAAAAGTCGGCTATGTGGCGGTGAGAAGGTAATAAACATTCTCATGTTTGATGGGAAGGTGAGGGGACGCAAATTGGGGTTGATGAGGTCAAAGGACCTTTACGCGAGAGATCAGGACGTGTATGTAGGGCATGGGAAAGTTAAAGAGGTATACATGTGGGTTATAGAGAAGTGAGAGTACGTGTACATGGATAGTGGTAGTCGACAGGGAAGTGAGAGGATGTGTACATGAATGACGGGGAAGAATATTAACATGGACGTGGAGGATGGGGAGATTAAGGGACATGTACGTACACCTTAGTGATGGAAGGGTGAGGGAATATTCCCTCTGGCGAAGGAAGGTGAAAAGAACTTTCCGTGGGAGCTGAGGTGACTAGAGAGCATGTAAGGTCAGGTAGGAGAGGTAAGGAGCATTTAGGTGGGTAAATTAGGAAGCATGTAGGTAGCAGGTGGTGGGGTTAGAGTGTTAGGTAAGGGAACACGTTGGCAGCAGATGGGCAAGTGAGGGAACATGTAGGTGGGTTATGTTAAGGTAGGGGCGACACTGGCAGGTGAGGGCAGCCCAGGAGGTGGGTGAGGGGCAGGGGACGGGAGGTGAGGAAACTTGTGGCGGGAGTGGCATACCAGAGAGGCGGAAATAACCCGACCAAAACAGAGAGAGAGAGAGAGAGAGAGAGAGAGAGAGAGAGAGAGAGAGAGAGAGAGAGAGAGAGAGCAGAGGGAGGGAGGTAGGTAGGGAGAGGTGAGTGACACAGGTAGCCCCCCCCCCCCCAAACACACACACCTGATTCCCTCACCCAGCCTTGGGAAGAGGCAGAGAATACCCAACTTTAGAATGAAAAAAAAATCAGAATAAAACGTGAAACTCATACGAAGCAAAACTGATTTACGTTGATGACGTAATAATTCTTTTCACTCTTTTATTTCCTCTTTCATGATTTTTTAGTCCATGTTTTCTATAAAACAGATATATGTAATTTGTAAGTGCTTCTAGACTGTTCATTTTGGATTACATACATATTACTTACATATGTAGCATCAGTCATCGTCCTCGTCACAATGAAGGATCCGTTACGTGTGACTGTCATGATCGCCGTAAGTACAACGAAGACAGACCAGCGAGAGAGCCACTCCAGGGTGTCCTCCGTCTGTACCCCTGCATACCCACCTCCCACATACTAACGTTAACGTAATATGGCAGGAACTTCCTTCCTCGTTCTTCTGCCGGACGTGGTCTTAATACCTTGGGTTCGTGTGGGTGATCTGCCCCGCGCCCCCCTGGCCTTGCCTGGCTTGACCTTGCCTCGCTTGGCCTGGCTTGGCCTTCCCTCGCTTGGCCTTGCCTCGCTTGGCCTGGCCTGGCCTTGTTCATCCCTGCGTCACAGTGACGGTGGAAGGTGCGTCCTGGGTTCACGTACGTGAGGTGCTGAGCTAAATATAAGACGTGGGTTAAGGAAGGGCAGAAGGGAAAAAGTGTTGTAATGCTGTGTGGTAGAGGAGGAAGTCAAGGAAGAAGGGTGGGAAGGAAAGAGGAAGAAGAAGAGGAGGAGGAGGAGGGAAAGGGAAACTTTTACGAGATGAGGAGGTGGAGTGAGGAAGAGTCCATGTATGTATGTGTTGTAGACATGGCAGACGTTTGACGCACCAGCGTCATAATGATTGGCTCTGGCGACAGTGATGGTACCGTAAGCTCTTGAGCACGACGGTACGACCCTTGAGCACGACCTGACGACCCTTAGGCATAAATGGTGCGACCATGAGCACGACGATACGACCTTTAGGCACGACGGCACGACCCTCTGACGCCATGGTACGACTTCGAGCATGACGGTACTGTCCTTGAGTCAGGTGGCCTTGCCCTTGACCCGACCCTGTGCGAGTCAACCCAGAGGTCAGACTGTCGTACCCAGGGTCGTACCATCGTGCTGAAGGATCGTACCGTCGTACTGAAGGATCGTACCGTCGTGCTGAAGTGGTTATGAATACCAATCTCTCTCTCTCTCTCTCTCTCTCTCTCTCTCTCTCTCTCTCTCTCTCTCTCTCTCTCTCTCTCTCTCTCTCTCTCCTAGTTCTATTCCACTAATGTTCCTTATGGTTCATTAGTGTCCGTATAAACCGGAAGACACTTAAATTTAGTCAAATGGCCGTAGAGTGTACCGTATATATAGCGACCGCATATATAGACCCCTTGTTCTCACCCTACGTGGAATTTGTGATTGTTACGAACACGTGGAGCTGTGTGGTGTACTTTACGGTACGCCTGTGGTACTTTTGTGGACGGTACATTTAGCGATACGGTATGACGTCATACGTAAGGTGTGTGACTATGTTGTTTTACTGGATATTTGACTTTTTTATATCTAGTTAACAACGTTGTTGCATGTTTACTTTGAAGGGAACGATGCACCCACACACACACACACACACACACACACACATAAATACAGCACTACAAACAAAATCAGTTTTCTTTGATGCATTGAACAAAATATCGGTAATGTAACTGAACATGTGAGTTACCTGGCATTCATATGACCAAACCGACGAATTCCTCGTCGTTGTTATAACCAAACATATATAAGTCCCTGGTCTTACCGGACTCCGCCTGCACGTGGGTACACCGGGAGTGAGAATACATACACCTACAGCGAGAGAGGCTGTTATCATCGTCAGTGGACGGTAAGGAGTACAGTTCTCCGAGGAACTTCTCATTTCATATGGGTCTATCGTTTCCCCCTGTGGAGTGTAGCCACAAAGCTGCTTGAGGCCTATGAAAGGAGGCCTGGGATTGTATAATGATCATTTATTGATGAATGGTTAATAATCCTATCTTTATTTTCATATATATATATATATATATATATATATATATATATATATATATATATATATATATATATATATATATTCCTGTGAGTCCACGGGGAAAATGAAACACGAAAAGTTCCCAAGTGCACTTTCGTGTAATAATCACATCATCAAGGGAGACACAAGAGAGAAATATAACAGTCAGTTGATATACATCGAAGAGACGAAGCTAGGACGCCATTTGGTAAACATGTGATTGTCCAATATATATATGTCTGTATATATATATATATATATATATATATATATATATATATATATATATATATATATATATATATATATATATATGTATATATATATATATATATATATATATATATATATATATATATATATATATATATATATATATAATCCAAACTGGGAACAAAGTGAAGAAAATAATGGAGAGACGAAGAGAAAATGGAGGAGCGAGAGTAGGGACCAATACGAAAAGGTTTTTAGCCGTTCCCAATTCCAAGCAAGCTCATATTATTGATAGACACCTACGACACACCGGCATAAATATAGCCACGCCTTGGGGAATAAAGAGCGGTGAAATAGTAAGATATAAGCCAGACTTTCGACACAGCAGCACTGAGGAAGGCGTTGTGTACAAGCTTCCCTGTGGTGGTGGTCATGAACGTGCATGTTATGGAGAGACAGGGAGAGGAATAAAGAGAAGGATCGATCGGCATAAGGCTGACTTAAGAAGCCACAGGACATCCAGTGCTCTTGTGGTACATGTGGACGAAATGGACGCCTACCGAAGTGGGACGAGGCGAAAATACTGCACGAGGGCGGGGAGGGAGCGGGGGCTGGAAACAGATAAGAAAGATGTTAGAAGCGGCTTACAAAGACAACGGTAACACAAGGTCTTGGTTCATCTACTGATTACCTCAGGCAGCGGAGATCGCTGTGAACGAGTGGAGGCAGCAGGACAAGCGATCCAGTCGGAGAGCGACAAGCCAAGGCGTCAGACCGGGTGACCATCACTTGCTGGGGAATATGATCCCGCCGAGTGCTGGAATCAGTATCTCCACTGGAAGACCCTTGAACGGTCGAAACATTCAAGTACGGCTCAGCTTTAACGCTCTTGTTTGCATAACATCCTGTTTTGTATACACACACACACACACACACACACACACACACACACACACACACACACACACACGCATATATATATATATATATATATATATATATATATATATATATATATATATATATATATATATATATATATATATATATTTTTTTTTTTTTTTTTTTTTTTTTTTTGCTTTGTCGCTGTCTCCCGCGTTTGCGAGGTAGCGCAAGGAAACAGACGAAAGAAATGGCCCAACCCACCCCCATACACATGTATATACATACGTCCACACACGCAAATATACATACCTACACAGCTTTCCATGGTTTACCCCAGACGCTTCACATGCCTTGATTCAATCCACTGACAGCACGTCAACCCCGGTATACCACATTGCTCCAATTCACTCTATTCCTTGCCCTCCTTTCACCCTCCTGCATGTTCAGGCCCCGATCACACAAAATCTTTTTCACTCCATCTTTCCACCTCCAATTTGGTCTCCCTCTTCTCCTCGTTCCCTCCACCTCCGACACATATATCCTCTTGGTCAATCTTTCCTCACTCATTCTCTCCATGTGCCCAAACCATTTCAAAACACCCTCTTCTGCTCTCTCAACCACGCTCTTTTTATTTCCACACATCTCTCTTACCCTTACGTTACTTACTCGATCAAACCACCTCACACCACATATTGTCCTCAAACATCTCATTTCCAGCACATCCATCCTCCTGCGCACAACTCTATCCATAGCCCACGTCTCGCAACCATACAACATTGTTGGAACCACTATTCCTTCAAACATACCCATTTTTGCTTTCCGAGATAATGTTCTCGACTTCCACACATTCTTCAAGGCTCCTAGAATTTTCGCCCCCTCCCCCACCCTGTGATCCACTTCCGCTTCCATGGTTCCATCCGCTGCCAGATCCACTCCCAGATATCTAAAACACTTCACTTCCTCCAGTTTTTCTCCATTCAAACTCACCTCCCAATTGACTTGACCCTCAACCCTACTGTACCTAATAACCTTGCTCTTATTCACATTTACTCTTAACTTACTTCTTTCACACACTTTACCAAACTCAGTCACCAGCTTCTGCAGTTTCTCACATGAATCAGCCACCAGCGCTGTATCATCAGCGAACAACAACTGACTCACTTCCCAAGCTCTCTCATCCCCAACAGACTTCATACTTGCCCCTCTTTCCAAAACTCTTGCATTCACCTCCCTAACAACCCCATCCATAAACAAATTAAACAACCATGGAGACATCACACACCCCTGCCGCAAACCTACATTCACTGAGAACCAATCACTTTCCTCTCTTCCTACACGTACACATGCCTTACATCCTCGATAAAAACTTTTCACTGCTTCTAACAACTTGCCTCCCACACCATATATTCTTAATACCTTCCACAGAGCATCTCTATCAACTCTATCATATGCCTTCTCCAGATCCATAAATGCTACACACAAATCCATTTGCTTTTCTAAGTATTTCTCACATACATTCTTCAAAGCAAACACCTGATCCACACATCCTCTACCACTTCTGAAACCACACTGCTCTTCCCCAATCTGATGCTCTGTACATGCCTTCACCCTCTCAATCAATATCCTCCCATATAATTTACCAGGAATACTCAACAAACTTATACCTCTGTAATTTGAGCACTCACTCTTATCCCCTTTGCCTTTGTACAATGGCACTATGCACGCACTCCGCCAATCCTCAGGTACCTCACCATGAGTCATACATACATTAAATAACCTTACCAACCAGTCAACAATACAGTCACCCCCTTTTTAAATAAATTCCATATATATATATATATATATATATATATATATATATATATATATATATATATATATATATATATATATCCAACACAGATACTACCAATTCATATTTTCCATAACGCAAACCGGTTTTGATTACACTTTTCACATACAAAACGAAATTGTATTAATCACTTCATTTAGCAGTAAATCCAAACAGTTCGTGATGTGAAATACGCAAGCCACAGTTTTCCTCTGTATCACGGAGTTCATTTCGATTGGTTCTCGTGACTGTGTTGTGTGAAGCCCAACTCGTTTTCCTCTGGACAAGAATCGCTTTACTCACTTCTTCAGTTTGGTCGCGTGACGAGTCGCTACGGCCGTAGTGCTCAGGAGTAACTTAGTGTCAGACTACTGAGTTACATTCCAGTCTTCAGCCATGATACAGACTCAGCCATGGTACTGGCTTTGACTACAGTCGTCAGCCGTGACAAAGACTCGCACTACAGTCGTCAGCCACTCATACAGACTCCTGTAGTCGTAAGCCATAACACAGACTCAGACCACACTCGTAAGCCATAACACAGACCACAGTCGTAAGCCATAACACAGACTCAGACCACAGTCGTAAGCCATAACACAGACTCAGACCACAGTCGTAAGCCATAACACAGACTCAGACCACAGTCGTAAGCCATAACACAGACTCAGACCACAGTCGTAAGCCATAACACAGACTCAGACCACAGTCGTAAGCCATAACACAGACTCAGACCACAGTCGTAAGCCATAACACAGACTCAGACCACACTCGTAAGCCATAACACAGACTCAGACCACACTCGTAAGCCATAACACAGACTCAGACCACACTCGTAAGCCATAACACAGACTCAGACCACACTCGTAAGCCATAACACAGACTTGGCCTTAACACAAACAAACTTGTCCAATAAAGGTAAAGTAAGATCTTACGAAACGCATCTTTGGTGCTTGGTTTACTTACGAAACGCATCTTTGGTGCTTGGTCTACTTACGAAACGCATCTTTGGTGCTTGGTCTACTTACGAAACGCATCTTTGGTGCTTGGTTTACTTACGAAACGCATCT
The DNA here is from genome assembly GCF_036320965.1 of Panulirus ornatus. Classification (NCBI taxonomy): domain Eukaryota; kingdom Metazoa; phylum Arthropoda; class Malacostraca; order Decapoda; family Palinuridae; genus Panulirus; species Panulirus ornatus. The sequence goes on along the minus strand of NC_092235.1, from coordinate 47,825,862 downwards.
TTGGTGCTTGGTCTACTTACGAAACGCATCTTTGGTGCTTGGTTTACTTACGAAACGTATCTTTGATGCTTGGTTTACACCTAGCACAACACGAGCAGTAGTGTACTGGCAATACTTCGGGGTAGTATACTCCAAAGTTTACCCAGGGAGTTTACACCGGAAAAGAGTGTACATTTGTGCTCCACGCTTGACCACCGCCTCCAGTACAACACAGCTGCATGGGCCACCGCCAGGCACCCAAGCCTCAGGGACCAGCCAGTCTGGCAGTCAGCCTGTAAATGATCGGGTTATTCATAATGTGACACAGGGAGGCCACACTTCCGGGAACTGTATGTTTGTTTACGTTTACACAAGCATACTTACTGACGTTATCAGAAAAAAAAATGTGTGTCAACAGCATCCACTCACAGTATTATCAATGAGTATGTACTAACACTGTCTACACAGAGTATCCACCTACACTACACACAGTATTTACGAAGAGTAAATACTAATATTACATATTACCTACCTACAAAGAATTTTTAGTAACATTACCTACTAACTGTATCTGCTAACACAACCAACCACCAGTATCTGCAGGCAGACTACAGTACCTTTACTAACTACCCATAACTGTAAAACACACACACACACACACACACACACACACACACACACACACACACACACACTGGGAACACTTCCTTCTAACGCAACATCCGAACACCATTTGCAAACGAGACCCCAAAACACTAACCACAAAAATACTTAAAACCCTCAGAGACCTCGCAGTAAATGTAGCCACCAGAGAGAAATGAAATACCCTATCCACACCAGAACAGGATAAAGTATAAATTCGTATGTACAAATAATAGTCAAGTAATTATTCATATCGCTGGGAGAGTTTGAATACTATCAACCAAATAGGTAATTTAAAAGCACTTGACTACCCATGTGTGAAGAGTACGTGTGAAGCAAGGAAGGAGTCACGACCAACACATCATAAAAGAATCCTTAAAAGCATTACCGCTGGAGAATACCCTAAAGGAACTCCTGATAAACTGTGTAACCTAACAGTGCTCAGCACTAGCTTGACGGGATTAGCTAACTGATCCACCGTACAGCGCCATCACTTGTTCCCATCAGCTGTATCAATGGCCGGAGTTCGTTGATAGCATCAACGAACAGTGCCTCAACTGATCCCTGTTAACAGTGCCCACGAGCAGACCTCGCCAACAGTATGAAAGAGCCGTGCCACTAACGTACCCATCACATGTATCAGCTCCTCCCCAGTCAAGACGAACCCCTCACATGTATCACACCTCCCCCGTCAAGACGTACCCATCACATGTATCAGCACCTCCCCCGTCAAGACGTACCCCTCACATGTATCAGCACCTCCCCCGTCAAGACGTACCCATCACATGTATCAGCACCTCCCCCGTCAAGACGTACCCCTCACATGTATCAGCTCCTCCCCCGTCAAGACGTACCCCTCACATCTATCAGCTCCTCCCCAGTCAAGACGAACCCCTCACATGTATCAGCTCCTCCCCAGTCAAGACGTACCCCTCACATGTATCAGCACCTCCCCCGTCAAGACGTACCCCTCACATGTATCAGCTCCTCCCCCGTCAAGACGTACCCCTCACATCTATCAGCACCTCCCCCGTCAAGACGTACCCCTCACATCTATCAGCACCTCCCCAGTCAAGACGAACCCCTCACATGTATCAGCTCCTCCCCCGTCAAGACGTACCCCTCACATCTATCAGCTCCTCCCCAGTCAAGACGAACCCCTCACATGTATCAGCTCCTCCCCAGTCAAGACGTACCCCTCACATGTATCAACACCTCCCCCGTCAAGACGTACCCCTCACATGTATCAGCACCTCCCCCGTCAAGACGTACCCCTCACATGTATCAGCACCTCCCCCGTCAAGACGTACCCCTCACATGTATCAGCTCCTCCCCCGTCAAGACGAACCCCTCACATGTATCACACCTCCCCCGTCAAGACGTTACCCCTCACATGTATCAGCTCCTCCCCCGTCAAGACGTACCCCTCACATGTATCAGCACCTCCCCCGTCAAGACGTACCCCTCACATGTATCAGCACCTCCCCAGTCAAGACGAACCCCTCACATGTATCAGCTCCTCCCCAGTCAAGACGAACCCCTCACATGTATCAGCTCCTCCCCCGTCAAGACGTTACCCCTCACATGTATCACACCTCCCCCGTCAAGACGTTACCCCTCACATGTATCAGCTCCTCCCCCGTCAAGACGTACCCCTCACATGTATCAGCTCCTCCCCAGTCAAGACGAACCCCTCACATGTATCACACCTCCCCCGTCAAGACGTACCCCTCACATGTATCAGCTCCTCCCCCGTCAAGACGTTACCCCTCACATGTATCAGCACCTCCCCCGTCAAGACGTACCCCTCACATGTATCACACCTCCCCCGTCAAGACGTACCCCTCACATGTATCAGCTCCTCCCCAGTCAAGACGAACCCCTCACATGTATCACACCTCCCCCGTCAAGACGTTACCCCTCACATGTATCAGCTCCTCCCCAGTCAAGACGAACCCCTCACATGTATCAGCTCCTCCCCAGTCAAGACGTACCCCTCACATGTATCAGCACCTCCCCCGTCAAGACGTACCCCTCACATGTATCAGCTCCTCCCCAGTCAAGACGAACCCCTCACATGTATCACACCTCCCCCGTCAAGACGTACCCCTCACATGTATCACACCTCCCCCGTCAAGACGTACCCCTCACATGTATCACACCTCCCCCGTCAAGACGTACCCCTCACATGTATCAGCTCCTCCCCAGTCAAGACGAACCCCTCACATGTATCAACACCTCCCCCGTCAAGACGTACCCCTCACATGTATCAGCACCTCCCCCGTCAAGACGTACCCCTCACATGTATCAGCTCCTCCCCAGTCAAGACGAACCCCTCACATGTATCAGCTCCTCCCCAGTCAAGACGAACCCCTCACATGTATCAGCTCCTCCCCCGTCAAGACGTACCCCTCACATGTATCAGCACCTCCCCCGTCAAGACGTTACCCCTCACATGTATCAGCTCCTCCCCCGTCAAGACGTTACCCCTCACATGTATCACACCTCCCCCGTCAAGACGTTACCCCTCACATGTATCAGCACCTCCCCCGTCAAGACGTCCCCCTCACATGTAAAAAACACCTCCCCATCAAGACGTACCCCTCACTTTGTATCACACCCCCCCCGTCAAGACGTACCCCTCACATGTATCAGCACCTCCCCCGTCAAGACGTACCCCAAAATGTCTCAGCTCCTCCCCCGTCAAGACGTACCCCTCACATGTATCAGCACCTCCCCCGTCAAGACGTACCCCTCACATCTATCAGCTCCTCCCCAGTCAGACGTACCCCTCACATGTATCAGCTCCTCCCCCGTCAAGACGTACCCCTCACATGTATCAGCTCTTCCCCCGTCATGTTAGCAGAGATCCGTCATTTCGCGACTTTGTTCCGTGTCCGTCGCTACTCTACGCCCCTCACACCTCCCTCCCTCCCTCCCTCCTCCTTGTATTCCTTCTGTCATGGAAATCCTTAGCGCTGGAGTAAATTCTTCGTAGAACAATGAAAGCAAGGATTATAATGATAGCAATAATGATAATGATAACAGCAGCAATATGTAGAATGATAATAAGAATGATAAGATATTGATAATAACAATAGTTATAATGATGATGATAATGCTATAACTGTAATAATGATATTAGTAGCAAACTGAATGATAGAAAAATGATAAATGATCATAAATCAATAATTCATTGAAACTGGTAATGATAAAGATAATGATAGCGGTGGTCAGTCATCATCGTTAGTGAGAATAAAGTTGTATGCAACAATAAGCCTAGTTTAGGTTGTTAGCCATGTGTGTTATGTACCTGTCACTCTCCTGTACTGATGCATTGTGCCCACTGTACGTCCTAGACTTTCCTCCATCCACCCTCCTAACTATGTACCCTTCATGTACGCCATCAGTGAAGTGCTTTGGCCATGTGTACTGAGCCATGGACACACTTTCTAAAATTCAAAATTTCATCTTTTTTTTTTTTGCCAGAAACTTCATGTAATATTTCTGTGTCAGCCTCAGTCTCGCTCTCATTAACATACAAAGCCAGGTCACTTTTGGAAGAGGAAGAAACACGTCAGAGAAAAAGTTCCCAGACCAGCCTTCCTATCTACCTACACACACACACACACACACACACACACACACACACACACAGGCTGGTGTGTGTGTGTTTGCGTGTATGTGGCATGTGAGTGTAATGATACATACATAGGAGTAGAAACGTTGTGGTACACATGCACAAGGTTAAGAGACGTGGGCAACGCGAGTGTAGATCCCTCTCCCCGTAACGCACAAACAGTAATCATAGTAATCACACACACACACACACACACACACACACACACACACACACACACACACGTCAGGTTAGTAAAACAGCAGAGGTTAATGACAAGATAGTGGGAGCAGCCCAGTAACCGGGGTCCTTGTTCCTTGTGTGAGGTCACACGGTTGTGGCTGGTGCTGGTGCGGAGCCTTGGTGGCCAGTGGGGAGGTCACGGGAGGTCACACGTTGGTGGCTGCTGCTGGACGAAGCCTAGCGGGGGTGAGGGAGGGTCACGGGAGGTCACACGGTGATGGCTGGTGGTCGTATGGAGCCTTGGTGGCTAGTGGGGTGGTCATGGGAGGTCAGACGGTAGTGGCTGGTACTGTAACGGATGATCCTGGCTAGCTAGTGGGGGTCATGGGAGCTCACATGGTGGAAGCTGGTATGGAGCTCTAGTGGCTAGGTCATGGGAGAGGAGAGGATCGATCCATCATGGATGACCTGGAGGTGGGATGGACGAGGGATGAGAGGCTGACCTTGCGGTGGGTGGAGGACATAAGACATCCCTGGCTGGATAGTCTAAAACTCTGCATCATCAAAGAAGCGTCTCAAACTCGGCGAACCGATCACAGATTATAGATAAGTTTAAGACAATCATCAAATCCATACGGAAAGATAAGTTCCACATTCTTAGGAAAACCACCACAATCGCACATGAACCGCTGGCGCCAGGAGAACCGTCGCAGAGGAGCCACTGTGTGTCCAAGGAACCATAACGACTCTACAGAAAGTATCGTAACAACAGGAAAACCAGAATCACCTTAGAAAAAACCACAGCATGGAGAAGCCACCCCGAGAAAATCCCTCAGAATTTACAAGAACCTCTGTACCTCCACCATGAACCAGACACCGTTAGGAACAATGACCACGGCACCAGAAGCACCACCACAACCTTGACAGAGTCTGTATCTCCTAAAAGGAACACCTAAGAGTTGTGCTATCACAACTCCATTACAACGCTAGAGGAGCTATTTCTAGACCCGGAGGAGTCATTGCTACAAGAGAAGAGCCACGAGAGTTCCTGAAGAAGCAGAACAACTCCAGGGAAGAAGCGCAGTTCCAGCACCTCCCACACCACAAGAGAAATGATCTACTACAGTGCCAGGTGACACACTACACTCAAGCAGAAGCCGCCACAACCTCGAAAGACTGGTTAAAACTTCAGAGCAACTACAACCGCGTCCACGAGAGCGTCCATGTAGATGGGTAGCTACAACTGCTGATGGCCTCAGAATGTATGGTGTTCATATCATGTAAGCAACTGCGCTATTTGGCCTTCCTTTCCCCAAAAGTCTTTGCTCGGATCACAGCATGAGCTGAGGCTGATAGTCCAGTATGACGCCTTTAGCCACACTGACACCATCACCAGTGAACATCATCGTCTCACAGATTATAATATATACAGATGGATAACTACGACAAACCAGTGGTGCTGCTGGGAGAGCTGTCTATCGATGACCGTCCACGCTCCAGACCGAACTGTTTGGTATTCACATTTTAGATGGCTCGATTGAGACTGCCTATCCTCACTGACTGCACGAGACTCCCCCTCACAGTGACTGTCATATGTTTGTGTCTGAAGAACGACATTCGTGTGGCATGATTATTCATGGCAGAGTAAGAATGCTGTATCTCTGGACTGCTTCATATAACAGGTTGAGACCTCATGACAGGACTAATGAATCAGGAAAAGCTTCAGCACTGAAGAATTTGATTGACTCTGACCTGGACCCGCCTTACTGAGGGTAGCCCTTAAGATAATCACTGGCAAAGAATTTAAACGAAAGCTTTTGTCTTGGGACGAGATGAAGTTATCACAAGGCAGATCCATCTACCATCATTATATAATTCAAGGAGAATCATATATATATATATATATATATATATATATATATATATATATATATATATATATATATATATATATATATATATATATATTCCTATGAGTCTACGTGAAAATGTAACAGTATTGGTAGACACCTTGTTATTGTTGTTGCCAGATTCAAGGGCTGGGATTCGTGTGTGTTTGTCCCTCCTGTTGATGAGGAGACCAAATGTAAACTTCGCCAACAGAATTACTCTCACATCCCGCCACATTACAGACTCAAACGTTGCAAAATAAAGAAGCGTTTCATCCATAACAGCGTTCTACCTCATACTTGAGAAGTGCGCTTACTTTAACTGTTGTTGCGTCGTTCATTTATTATATACCGAGTTGGATGATCCAATCTTTGTTGCTCAGATTTTGTAAGCAATTCACGTACGATGTAAATCGTTGAGTAATATATTCAGCATTTGCCCCAATCCTTGTGAGCGTTTCATTTACTATTTATCTTGTAACTCAATCACTGTGGCCAAGTCCCCCGAACCCTCCTCCGTGCACTCGGTATTCTCGCCTGCGCCACCGCCCTCACCGTGAGGAGAACTGTAGGATATATTCGCTGCTTTTTTTTCTTTTTTTTTTGTTGCTTGAGTAAAAAAAAGTCAGCCATAAAAACAAAAAGAACGACCACTGATTTAACAGGAAATACCACAGACAACCACAGGAGGACCAGCACACTCATACGAAAAAAAAAAGGAAAGAAATAACTCGAATCCTTAAAGAAACCATCTTCACCTAGCCAAGACTTACCACAGCCCAAGAAGGCCGACCCACAGAGGTAGCACCACAGCCTTACACAAACACCCACAGATCCATGACACTACAGAAACCTCATAGGAACTTCTTCATTCCAGGAGAACCAAAAGAATTTCCTCTGGAAAGCCAACACGGCTCTCAAGAAGCCATTAATAGCACCCCCCTGGGGGACGACCCCTTAAACCGAAGAACATCGCCATCATCATCATGGGAGACCACCACCTCACACCCCCCCTGCAGCAGGACCTGACATTATTTACTCGTGCCGAGCCTCAAAGCCGAACCAGTGGGTCAACGTTTATTGTGCCAGCGAACGTCTGTTGGTGGGTCATTAGTAAGGACCGGGAGACGGGCGAGGACAAGACCCCCTACACTCACACACTCACACACACACACACACACACACACACACTCTCTCTCTCTCTCTCTCTCTCTCTCTCTCTCTCTCTCTCTCTCTCTCTCTCTCTCTCTCTCTCTCTCTCTCTCTCTCTCTCTCTCTTAACAAGGAAGAGATAGAGTTGATGAGACTTTTAAGAGTAGCATAGACTATGCAGCAAATACACGAATTAAACATATATACGTTCCTTGCAAGAACGACAGATACACTACCCAGCGTACTAGTAGGGGAAATAGGAGACCGGCTTTGAGCAGCTTCACGGACGTTTAAGAGACAGTTTGCTGCGTGGTTAATGTCACTCCCAGATTACCCAGGAGAGAGAGAGAGAGAGAGAGAGAGAGAGAGAGAGAGAGAGAGAGAGAGAGAGAGAGGTAAATCATCTTACGAAGCACACGAAGCAAACACCATCGGTGTTATTCATCAAGGAGAACGTGAGGTGAGCGCTGCGTGCTAGCCCTGCCTTGGGGGCGAAATCTCGTCGTAGGAACTCATTAAGTAAGTCCTCCTCCTCGAATATGAAGGACAGTTCAGGTTCCTCACCTACACACACACACACACACACACACACACAACCAGTGCAGCAGCGAAGAGCAGCTGAATTGATACGTTCCTTACGTAACACACTAAATGAGAACAGAGACTGCGAGGATTGAATTTGCTCTCTCTAAGCAAGACACAGCTCCGGGTAGGGAAAGAGAGCCTTTGCCTTTCCATCCCTATCGTCTGCTACTTTTAAGGAGACTGCATCTTTGTCAGTAATGTTTAGGGCCAGAACCACCTCGCTTGGGCCTTGGGTCTGTGTGTTTATGTAACTCGTGATTCTCTCTCTCTCTCTCTCTCTCTCTCTCTCTCTCTCTCTCTCTCTCTCTCTCTCTCTCTCTCTCCAGAATGAGCCATGCCCCCCCCCCACTCATACTTCAAGACTACCTTTATATCATCCCCCTCCCATGATTCCCCCACCCTCCTGCAGTCACTCTGTCTTCGTCGCGAGAGCAACTTTCCAAACCACTGTTGAGTGTAGCCCCTGACGGAACAGCGGGTCCGCCCGTGGGGTCCCTGTAATCAGCACGACAATATCTACCTCACGTACGAGCATCGCGGGATCACCCGGGGTCATCTGAAGTCTGAGCTCCTCCCCTACCTTCTCCTCACCCTCTCGTTCTCCCCACTTGTTCTACTCCTTCCCTCAGTTTCCCATCCCAGTTCCCTTCTCTGTATTTCACTCCCTTCCTTCCCACCTGCCCTTTTCAGCCCAGGCACTCGAGTCCACCCTCAGGGAGAGAAGATAGATCCATCATCAGGGAATTGCCACGTCTGTGACGTGTGACTGAAAAGAATAAGCACAGGATTTCCATTTACTGTTTGCCTGGAAAATCGTATGTTAGTCAAGGGACGAAAGCTGATTACATAAGTGGCCCTCACTCTCTGATCATGAAGCTATTTGTAGCCAAGATGGGTGGAGGAAGTGGAGAGAGTGGAAGGAGTGGAGTAGATAAGCTTACTTTTTGGTGGAAGTGGAGAGAAGAGAAAGTTGTTCGTGGTGGAGATATATCATGTGTGGAACGGAAAGCCTCACAGTGAGTGGAGGAGGAGATATATTGCGTGTGGAAGAGGGCGGAAGGTGAGGGTATATCTTGGATGAAGGTGAAGAGGAAGGTGGATTACGGTTAGAGGAATAAAGAAAAGATCCCTCGTGGGTGGAGGGGAATGGGAAGAACATGCATCATGGGTGGAGAAATATGAAAAGAGAGATACGTCATGGGTGGAGGAGGAGGAATAGGGACATAAATCATGGGCGGAGAGGTGGAAAAGACAGGAATTTCCTCCCGGCCGCCCCTCCCATGTTTATGATGGGGGGGTGTGTGGGGTGGGGGAGGCTGGGCATGAGAGAGCGTGTCTAATCTCACGAGAGACAGGATTAGGATGACGCTGGCGATGCTAAACAAATGATAAGTAACGTGATCCTGCATGGCTGGCAAGGGGTGTTGCTCTCTGCTCGGGCGAAGTATGTCTCGCACACCACTAGTGGTAAGAGATGGATGAGGAATATGTTTGGTATAGCCTGGAGACAAGGAGCATACCACAGGCCAGTGTCAGCCAACGGTCAGATGACAACAGCATCTTGAATCTAAAAGATCAAAAGTATAGATTATGTAGAAGGACATTTGTCGGATCCCCCACAGTGTGTTGGTAAGCGTAGTTGTCCATGAATCAATGTTTTAGTTAAGAATATTTCTTCGTACAAGTATGCGCCTAGAAAGCTCATCTGTGATAGTATGCGTGGAGGACAGACACCGAGAGGTCAGGTGGAGGCAGACAGAGAGTGCACGCACAGTGGATTAACGACACCGACATAGGAGGGTGACAGGTGGGTCCAGGTGAGCCAAGGAACTCAGAGGGTACATCCTCGTACCCTCTGGAGAAAGAAGTAGCAATATCAATGGCATTTACTGGGAGATCGGGGTAACTTGAAACACAATATGTGTACACACTGAGCATCATAGAACATTCTGATACAAGAATGATAATGTACAGGGTAAGCTGATGTTGTTAACAGGTAACGCCAATACAACTGTCTTTTCTCCTTTACGAACAGCTGAACTTTCGCGTCCTACATCTCGCTTCCCTTTCTCACAGGCCCCCAGTCCCATCATCCGTAGGCAACACACTTCTCTCGCACATGTAAACGCTGTTTCTCTTAATATCTCCCACTCCTCTCACCTACTCCCCTAGTTTCGCTTACTCCCACCTTCTGCCATTCTTCACCCAATCTCTCGTGTTATCTCCTCACACAAGGCTTTTCCACGCTCATTCGCTTTCACCGCCTTCTTCTCACCCATATCATTTCGTCTTTTTCTAAAGCCTTTACAAACTTTAACCCTCGCCTCCACTAAGAAGTGATCAGATATCCCACCAGCTTTCCCTCTCTGCTTACCCTCGTTCAAAAGTCTCTGTTTAGCGCGTTTATAAATAAGAGCATAATCCAATAATGCCCTCATACCATCATTCTCACTCATTCACGTACACGTCTCTTTTTAAACCAGGTATTCTCAGTCACCAGTCATTCTCAGTCACCAGTCACATTTCAGCACATTTTTACAAGTAATTACTATTTTCATTCACATCACTGGGTAACCCATCTATCTACGTTTACCCTCAACTGCCACATCGCTCCCTCTTGCCTTTGGACCAGTCATCACTGTCGCTCGATCCTCACATCAAATTGCTGGCGCACCCATTCAGCTCCTCCCTGCTCCTTTTCCTTAGTCCTGACGCTACCAGGTGTAAAAGCACCAACAGTCTCCCACCTCTCGTAATCCACTTGCATTTTCACCCACGTCATTCCGGGGCTCACTTCCTCGCACTTCTTCCGTACATTTCCACAACTCCTCCTTTGACAGAAGTGCCACTCCTTCCTTTGTTCTTGCCCCTCACACTAACCCCAGTATTTACGCCTGGTACATTCCCAAACCATTCTTCCCCTTTCCCCTTGATCCTTGTTTTATTCAGAACCAGAACGTCAAAGTTCTTCCTAAACATATAACCTGTCTCCCTTCCTCTCATCCTGATTGCATCCTCGCACATTCAGACACCCTAGCCTGGGCCTTCGAGGAGGATGAGCACCCCCACCTTTCTCTTGGCTTCTCCTTCTGTTCCATCATTTGAAAATTAAAAGAAGAGGTGTGGGTTCGCCGTCCCCGTTCCCGCCCCTTTTTGTCGCCTCCTACGACGCGCACAGAATACGAGGGTAGTATTCTGTCTCCCCCCCATCTCCAGGGATACACACACGACGCTTGAAGTGGGCGACAGTGTACGTGATCGATCCCTCTAACTAGAAAACGAAAAAAACAAAGCAAAAAAAAAAACAGCACAACTTTCAAATGAATAAACTCACTTGCTGTTGGTAAATGAGAACAAGATTGAGTCACGTTCGGGGCGATAACACCCTCTGTAATCTGATAAGAAACCTTCCTATCGTTGTTGAAGATAATGACAAGGAAATGTAATAGAGAAACACCATAAACCCGGTCCCAGGCCGGGGTTATCACCATGTGAAGCCCACCTTAACATACCTTGATGTGCTGTTGACGTCTACCAACCCCAGTTTCTGCGTAACACGAACTCCAGTTAGGGAAGGGGGCATGATTAAGGTGAAAGTGTGGGATGATGATAATAATCCTTATATTTTGTTCATAAAGAATTGATCGATTTGCTGAAGTTTGTAAGACATTTTTAAGAAAATGTAATTTCTTTTCCTCTTACACATCCTACCATGTTAAAAAGCGATATCTTGGAATTAACATAAAAGTCGACAGACACACAACCAAACTGGGGGTATTAAAGGAGCAAGTATCAGTAAGAATTGGCGAACATTCTACCGTTTAACCATGGACTACAGTCTTTGGGTACTTTGCTGCCGGTAACGATCGTGAATTCACTGTACATACGACGAGAGTGTAAGAGTTCGCTAACGTCTGGTTGGCCTAAGGGGAGGTAGACACCTCGTTAAGCCGTCCCACTCTCCTGTGGCAGCGGTGGAAGTCATCACCATCCAACACCAGTCGCAGGTTCTTTGTTTTTTTTCGGGAATATAAAACCTCTTTCAAAATGAGTGATCGCTCTGACGAAATTTGAGGCAGTGCTTTTATATTTGATATTGTTGCAGATGACGAAGACTTTTAAAGTTTAATGTTTACATGACGGTTACTGCCTGAGAGGCGTGTTTATGATTTCAGACGAATCATTGACCTCTGTAATTACAGAGGAGCCTCCAGTACGCCTTTGTCTCTTTGATGGAGTAAATGTACCTGACCCTCGCATAATGGGTAACTCGTTACCAGACGTTACGACATCAGGGTAGCAACATACTTCATGAACTTCATAGTTATTGTAGCAATACACTTCATGAACTTCCTAAATATCGTAGCAATATACTTCATAAATTTCCAAGTTATTGTAGCAATATACTTCATGAACTTCCTAGTTATCGTAGCAATATACTTCATGAACTTCCTAGTTATTGTAGCAATATACTTCATGAACTTCCTAGTTATCGTAGCAGTATACTTCATGAACTTCCTAGTTGTCGTAGCAGTATACTTCATGAACTTCCTAGTTATCTGTTATATCAGTGATAAAAGAGTTATCTCATGGGATCCGTCAAGGTGCTGTACTGTCTCCTTTGCCCGCCTAGTGTTGCAGAGTGACAAACGCTGGTCTTGGTCGCGGAGGGGAATTGAAATGTTGCCTTCACCACTGCAAACACTTGAGGCCTTCCAAGGTACATTGATGACCCAGTGGCTCTCAACCCTCCTCGCGATGGCCGTGCAACGAACGGGTCAACAGACGTGAGGTGCTCAAAGCTGAGTATTTCATCATATGTATAAAACACAGTTCAGACATTGCGTACGACAAGTGCTACGCTGACTTGTTGAGTCAGACACGTAGTACTGTCTGCTGAGCTTAATGGCTCTTTGCTCAGTCTATGCCCAGTGCTTCACATAAGTGGGTGATCTTCCTTCTTTTTCTTTTTTCTCTTTTCCAGAGACAAAGACCTTTTGTGTTCCTGTTCCGCCCACTTCTGTGTCTCACCCCAGTGCCCGTATACTGTACACACTGTAGGCTATATACTTCCCTCCATCTATCCCTTGTCATGTAGTCTTCAATTACAGTATCGTTGCAACGCTTGGTCTCATATATACTTAGACACGTAATAACTTTCAAGTAAAAATATGAGAAGAAAAATGATCTACTGAGGAGGGTAAGAGGCGACGTTGATATTAAACACAAAGGTTTTTGAAAGTTCAATGTTGTGGACGTCACCTGGATCAAGGAGATTTTACTGTGTGAATAATTTCAGTCTGAAAGTTTGTATAAGATACTGTTAGTGTGTGTGTGTGTGTCCCCACACACGAACGTGTACTACGCGTGCACACGAAATGTTGCAGTACGAATCTTGGGTACGGTGACCTGTTGTTGTTGTTATTATTATTATTATTATTATTATTATTATTATTATTATTATTATTAGTGGTTCCAACAATGTTGTATGGTTGCGAGGCGTGGGCTATGGATAGAGTGGTGCGCAGGAGGATGGATGTGCTGGAAATGAGATGTTTGAGGACAATGTGTGGTGTGAGGTGGTTTGATCGAGTAAGTAACGTAAGGTTAAGAGAGATGTGTGGAAATAAAAAGAGCGTGGTTGAGAGAGCAGAAGAGGGTGTTTTGAAATGGTTTGGGCACATGGAGAGAATGAGTGAGGAAAGATTGACCAAGAGGATATATGTGTCGGAGGTGGAGGGAACGAGGAGAAGAGGGAGACCAAATTGGAGGTGGAAAGATGGAGTGAAAAAGATTTTGTGTGATCGGGGCCTGAACATGCAGGAGGGTGAAAGGAGGGCAAGGAATAGAGTGAATTGGAGCGATGTGGTATACCGGGGTTGACGTGCTGTCAGTGGATTGAATCAGGGCATGTGAAGCGTCTGGGGTAAACCATGGAAAGCTGTGTAGGTATGTATATTTGCGTGTGTGGACGTATGTATATACATGTGTATGGGGGTGGGTTGGGCCATTTCTTTCGTCTGTTTCCTTGCGCTACCTCGCAAACGCGGGAGACAGCGACAAAGCAAAAAAAAAAAAAAAAAAAAAAATTATTTATTATTATAATTATTATTTATTATTATTATTATTATTATTATTATCATTATTATTATTATTATTATTATTTATCATTATTATTATTTATTATTATTATTATTATTATTATTATTATTATTATTATTATATGGCCCTGATAGACACGACTAGAGACCACTGCGAAATATTCACGCCTGAAATTTTATTCAGTGGTGTTTGGCCTTTTATATATATATATATATATATATATATATATATATATATATATATATATATATATATATGTATATATATATATATATATTCCTAAAAGTCCACGGGGAAAATGAAACACGATTAGTTCCCAAGTGCACTTTCGTGTAATAATCACACCATCAGGGGAGACACAAGAGAGAAATATAACAGTCAGTTGATATACAACGAAGAGACGAAGCTAGGACGCCATTTGGTAAACATGGTGACGAAGTTTTAACACGATTGACCCAGTGTTTCTCTCTCTCTCTCTCTCTCTCTCTCTCTCTCTCTCTCTCTCTCTCTCTCTCTCTCTGTTCCAGTGACATGGAGACGGAGGACAGGAGCCAAAGAGAATTAAAAACCCGGGACGGGGTGAGAGTGAAGGAAAGTTGAGTAAGGTCATAGGTGAGGGTTGGTGGCGTCTCCACCTGTTATCATTATGTTGTTCTCCGACTAATTCGCACGTTGCTAACACTTCAGAAGGTTTAAGAGGCTCATATATATAATGTCGACAAGGATAAATGCGTCGTGTATGATACCGAGTTAGAAATATATATATATATATATATATATATATATATATATATATATATATATATATATATATATATATATATATATATATATATGTAATGTACACTCGCTACGTGTTAGCAAAGAATCAATGCAGATCGCCAAGAATAATGTACTTGAGAATATAAAAGAAATAAAAGATAAAACACAGTAAATGTGTCGTCCAGGAAAAAGAATCTCCCTAAATGTTTGAGATAACTCTAAAGGAATTCTTCCCTTACTTAAGACGAAGAGAGAATATAAAACATACAATAGAACCACTTACGAACGAACAGGGGTAAATACATGATGACGACGAAGAGATGGCCTGCGTACTAGACAAATCCTTCAGTCCTGTGTTCAGATTCTAAGAAGATTCACGTACATATACTTCAGCCTCAGAAACAGATCGCCCCGACCCAATATTGCTCAAGCTCCAAGAGTCTTCAAAAAGGCTGGACGACACCTGACATTTCCCCTGTACCACAGTAATTGACAAATCACTAACTTAAAGACTTGGAAAACGGGGAGAAGAGGCATCATTAGCTCAAGTACTGTTTTACATCCACAACGCAACGAAAGGTAACAGCGTCATTATGAGCAGAGCGCACAGCAGCGGTGGACTTCATCTCCGTGCGATGAGGGTTGGTCTTCAGCAGGTCGTCAGAGGCCGGGTATGATGAGGTCGGCCCTCCGCCTCCCTCGACACCACCACCTCCCTCCTCTGCCTGGTGGTCTTCAGCTTCGTCTGTGAAGTTTTGAGAACTGTGGTTAATTCCTTTGGTGTGTGTGTGTGTGTGTGTGTGTGTGTGTGTGTGTGTGTGTGTGTGTGTGTGTGTGTGTGCCTGTTTCGCTCTGTCAGTGTCTGTCACTCCTGGTGTCCCTGAATGTCAGTGTGTGTGTATGTGTGTACAGCTCTGTCTATATGCATGGAAGTGTGGCTTCTGTCAATAACCATTGACCTGACGCCTGGCCTCCAACACCTCCCTTGAAACCCGTCTCTTGACCCGACCTACTAATCCTTTCACCTCCCTCTAAAGGCTCAGAGGTCAGTCCTGCGCCCCCCCCCCCCACACACCCACACACACACACACACACACACACACACACACACACACGCTAATTGTCCAAATATTTAAGGAGGTCATCTTTGGCTACCTGGACGAGATACTTGGGAGGAAGGTTAACCATTAGAGTCACAGGTTAAATTGATGATAGGTGAAGGATTAATATCGAATGGTGGACGTCTGCCAGCAGTGCATATATGCTATTAGGGATTCGTGTAGTTATATTAGGTTCTGAATGATGATAATGATGATGATAATGATAGTATAATGATAATGATATCTATTATTATTATTATTATTATTATTATTATTATTATTATTATCATTATTATTATTATTATTATTATTATTTCATGGTATTGTTTTCATTATTGTTATTGTGGCGTTTTGCCAGTGGGACGAACCTGGGTAAATGGGGCGGCCAAGGTAACCTATGGAGTAGTTTGTGGGGCTTAGCTGTGGTCGGTCGTCTGTGGTTCAGTGTGTCGTACATGACAAGAAGAGGAAGTATGTGCATACGAGGCCATTGTTCGATCATTCATGACGATATTTAGCCAAAGCGGGAATGGCAATTTAGTTATGATAAGAAATATTGGACAAAGTATTTTGTGACCCACTTCAAACTTTAATTTCTTGGACAAACTAAACAAATGAGTCTCATAATATTACCGCAAACAGTGAAGATATCATCATCTGCATATCTGTACCAGTGGTCTCCGTGTTTGGGAAGTTCTGATCATGCAAGGAGAGAGAGAGAGAGAGAGAGAGAGAGAGAGAGAGAGAGAGAGAGAGAGGGGTGTGGACGGGTCACTAGATTTTACAGTCTATAGAAAACCTACTTGATCAGGCATTTGTTTATATTCTTTCAGTAATAATATTCTTGAGCAGATTAAGTAGAGTTCCTTCGGGTTCACTTCTGAGAGCCGTGAAAATATGTCGCCCACAATATTTGGTACACGAATTAAACACTGTAAAACGTCAGTTCAATGTGGCCAAAACAGGATTGTATAATGTTAAAACTCAGGAAATCAGTAATCAAAGATATCTTAAAATTTGATATAACCAGATCGCATGTTCTATGTCCAGATATGTTCATAGAAAACGTAATTGTGAAATGATTCGTAATTATGCTAATGATTTTGGTAGCAATCTTGTCAATGTTTGATTAAGAACAGCCCAGGGAAGGTGATCTTTTCTATGTTTCGTGTGAGTTTTATCATCATAGATCAATGTGACATTACATTTTTATACATTTTATTTTATTCTATAATTACCCCGGTACCAGTTTCTGTGAAAGAGACTCGCTGTTACCCAGAACCTTCCTAAAGGTTCCTGCAGCCCAAGGGTGCGCTACTTCCAGTTGCAGGGAAATGTAGAACTAAGAAGTAAGAAGTTCTTTGACAAGACTGAACTCCCTTGATACAGACTGGCTAAAGTGAGTTTTCACTGTGTATATATATATATATATATATATATATATATATATATATATATATATATATGCCACACAGCACGACACAAAATCAAGCAAGTTATTTACTAAAGAAACATATAAACAAGCCACCTCGTCATGATCAACCAGTCGTACATAACACAAGACACAGTACAAGATTCCAACGTAATTTATAAATTCAAATGTCAATAAAGAGAGTGTGAGTTCCTTCCTAACTTGACCTACGTACGTGGGAAGCACAACCTGTACACTAGCCAGAAGACTCACCTACACCTACAGGAGGAAACGTCCATCCAACTACACGTCACCAGGAGGCGTAAGAGTGCCCTTACGCGAGAGACAATTGTTAGATCCACAAGGATACTACGTCGTGAATAAGAGGCAAGGCACACACACACACACACACACACACATAGCCGAAGCCCTGATTATCGCGGAACAACGACAAAAACTCATCAACCATAACACGGGTCAAGAAAGACTACTCCAGCTACACGCCCCAGAACCGCGTTACAACCAATGAGCACGAAGCGCTACATACGCGTTCGCTCACTGGGTACTTTCTACCTAGCCTAACCCAGCTACCCGCAGTCATTCCCAGATGCACCACTGACCTTTCCACACGCTATCTCAAGATGATTTGATGGATTGAAATCGAAATGTTGACACATCCTTAGGAGGTAAACTACACAACCTCACGATTAAAACCAGTTTGTTGGTCATTTTAATAGACTATCTTAACAAGTAAGAACTGCTAGCGACGTATCTTTCCAGAACCATTGCTGGAGAGTAATACATATATGTATAGTACAAACATTGTCATGGTCTTCAGTCCCTACAAAATGTTCTTGGTTATCGTTTGTTTCCTTTGCTTTTGGGCGAACACTCGTTAATAGTGATCTGTTGCTGCTGGTATGTTTTTAGGCCATTATTAACTCTAGTCACTGGTATTTATGTGTGTAGCTATTGTCCAGTGTTGTGTCTTGTTGTGTGTAGTTATCGTCCAGTGATGTGTCTTGTTGTGTGTAGTTATCGTCCAGTGTTGTGTCGTGTTGTGTGTTGCTATCGTCCAGTGTTGTGTCTTGTGTGTAGTTATCGTCCAGTGTTGCGTGTAGCTATCTTCCAGTGTTGTGTCGTGTTGTGTGTAGCTATCGTCCAGTGTTGTGTCGTGTTGTGTGTAGCTATCGTCCAGAGTTGTGTCGTGTTGTGTGTAGCTATCGTCCAGTGTTGTGTGTAGTTATCGTCCAGTGTTGTGTCGTGTTGTGTGTAGCTATCGTCCAGTGTTGTGTGTAGTTATCGTCCAGTGTTGTGTCGTGTTGTGTGTAGCTATCGTCCAGTGTTGTGTGTAGTTATCGTCCAGTGTTGTGTGTAGTTATCGTCCAGTGTTGTGTCGTGTTGTGTGTAGCTATCGTCCAGTGTTGTGTGTAGTTATCGTCCAGTGTTGTGTCGTGTTGTGTGTAGTTATCGTCCAGTGTTGTGTGTAGTTATCGTCCAGTGTTGTGTGTAGTTATCGTCCAGTGTTGTGTGTAGTTATCGTCCAGTGTTGTGTCGTGTTGTGTGTAGTTATCGTCCAGTGTTGTGTGTAGTTATCGTCCAGTGTTGTGTCGTTGTGACTCTCATGCTTAGTTGGTTCAGCAATAGGAGAGGAGGAGGAGGAGGAGCGGGAGGAGGGGGGAGGTTCCCGGGTTATTGGCCCGGCCAGAGTTGGTCCATCACTAGGGTAGGAGGCCGGGGCCTTGGCCAGGCTGGAGCACCATAAACCGAGAGAGTAAAAGCAAGTAAAGCGGAAAATAACATCACGCAATACATGAACAGTACCGCGGGAAGAACAGGGAGGTAACAGAATGTCCACAAGAACAGCAGTAATAAAAGCAAAAGTTCCGACCAAAACAGCTATGACAAAAACAGAAACTCCGTAAAGAAAAACAGTAACAAAAAAAAAAACAGAAACCACTACAAGAACAACAGGAACATCAACAACATAAGTTACTACGAGAATAAGAGTAACAAAAAAAAAAAATAAATCTGACAAGAATAACAGTGACAAAAACAGAAGAACGAGAAAAACCACAGCGAAAACTGAAACCACAACAATAAGAACAACCCCAGCGGCTGCCACAACACGATACTTCTTATGACCAGCGAGACTCAGAGCATCAACCACAATAACATCCTGATCGTGACGCATTCACGGGGGGCCGCCCAGGGTCGAGCGCATAGGTTCGAATCCTGGTTGCGGCAGTGGGTCCACAGTCAACCCAGCTGTTCATCTACCCCTAGTGGTTAATCGATTAAATGGTTACATGGCTCAGGCTTGTGTGTGTGTGTGTGTGTGTGTGTGTGTAGATAGATATAGACAGATAGAAATAGATAAAAATGACCACAATGGAACTCACAGGAAACAGAAAGACAGACGCCAAGCTTTCGTCTATTGTTCGAGACATCTTCAGTGTAACTAGCTGCCTTGAAGATGTCTTGAGCAATAGAGGGAACCGATGCGTCTCTGTCTCTCTGTTTCCCGTGAGTTTATTGGATATGTAAATAATTAATGTTACTGATATGGCCTTGATTAGGTCTTCAGTTACCCGTGTCGTCTCAGCTAGCATTAAAAGAATGTGTTATTAATAGGAACAATAATAGTCTCCAACAACCGCAAGAGCAGTAGTACAACAACAACAACAGCAGCAATAACTGGAACAGCAACAACAACAACAACAACAACAACCACAGTAAGAATATGTCTCCAACAACTACAACAGCAACACTGACAAGAACAGTAACAAACACAATCAACAAGAACAACCACAGCGAGAATAAGTCTCTTGACAACCACAGTGACAAAGACAACAAACACAGTGTCGACAGCAGCACCACCATCACTTAGAGCCAGAAACAGCAGGAACAAAATTCCCTACAATAACATCAAGAACATGAACAAGAACAAGACTCCGACATCCAAAATAATAACAACAGCAACAAGCGGTGGGCGCCACACAGACGTGGGCGAGTTCCCTGGGTCGGCCCTCCCTACCAGCGCGCACAACGCCGGCCACTCAGAACCCGAGCTCTCGCCTCGGGCCAATGAGAATCGAGAGCCGGGCGGCGGGCGTTAAGTTTAGCCAAGTCTGAGGTCAATTTAATGTGATAAAATGGCTCTTGGTAACCCCTTCTACGTTCACCGTGATGTACTCGCTATTTACATGAGTTTGATCTACGTTATTTTCCTCTTCTTGTTTCGTCCTGCCACTCATTATTTTGTCTTGGTTCCCATTCTTTCATTCGATTCTGTACACATGTTTGTTGTCTTCCTTACTATCGTTATCTTGTACTCGATCCGTTCCTTTCTCACACCAAGGAAATTCATCCAATGTCACTTCATTTCTGTTGTTTCTTTTGACGATCATTTCCTGTCATCTTTCTTATTTTTGCTATTCATTTACTGTTATCTTTTTTGTATGAGTTATTTTTCTTGTGATGTGTCTTGTATGTAGTATCCCATACGTTTTACAATCTTTAGTTATGTCTTTTACCTCATTCCGTGTATTGTACTACGGTTTGCTTACATACTGCCAGAAAAGTATTTGTATCAGATTACACATACACACACACACACACACACACACACACACACACACATATATATATTTTTTTTTTTCTTTGTCGCTGTCTCCCGCGTTTGCGAGGTAGCGCAAGGAAACAGACGAAAGAAATGGCCCAACCCACCCCCATACACATGTATATACATACGTCCACACACGCAAATATACATACCTACATAGCTTTCCATGGTTTACCCCAGTCGCTTCACATGCCTTGGTTCACTCCACTGACAGCACGTCAACCCCGGTATACCACATCGCTCCAATTCTCTCTATTCCTTGCCCTCCTTTCACCCTCCTGCATGTTCAGGCCCCGATCACACAAAATCTTTTTCACTCCATCTTTCCACCTCCAATTTGGTCTCCCTCTTCTCCTCGTTCCCTCCACCTCCGACACATATATTCTCTTGGTCAATCTTTCCTCACTCATTCTCTCCATGTGCCCAAACCATTTCAAAACACCCTCTTCTGCTCTCTCAACCACGCTCTTTTTATTTCCACACATCTCTCTTACCCTTACGTTACTTACTCGATCAAACCACCTCACACCACACATTGTCCTCAAACATCTCATTTCCAGCACATCCATCCTCCTGCGCACAACTCTATCCATAGCCCACGCCTCGCAACCATACAACATTGTTGGAACCACTATTCCTTCAAACATACCCATTTTTGCTTTCCGAGATAATGTTCTCGACTTCCACACATTCTTCAAGGCTCCCAGAATTTTCGCCCCCTCCCCCACCCTATGATCCACTTCCGCTTCCATGGTTCCATCCGCTGCCAGATCCACTCCCAGATATCTAAAACACTTCACTTCCTCCAGTTTTTCTCCATTCAAACTCACCTCCCAATTGACTTGACCCTCAACCCTACTGTACCTAATAACCTTGCTCTTATTCACATTTACTCTTAACTTTCTTCTTTCACACACTTTACCAAACTCAGTCACCAGCTTCTGCAGTTTCTCACATGAATCAGCCACCAGCGCTGTATCATCAGCGAACAACAACTGACTCACTTCCCAAGCGTTAACGAGGTAGCGTTAAGAACAGAGGACTGGGCCTTACAGGGAATATCCTCACCTGGCCCCCTTCTCTGTTCCTTCTTTTGGGAAAAAAAAAAAATGAGAGGGGAGGATTTCCAGCCACCCGCTCCCTCCACTTTTAGTCGCCTTCTACGACACGCAGGGAATACGTGGGAAGTATTCTTTTTCCCCTATCCCCAGGGATAATATACATATATATATATATATATATATATATATATATATATATATATATATATATATATATATATATATATATATATGTGTGTGTGTGTGTGTGTGTGTGTGTGTGTGTGTGTGTGTGTGTGTGATTTTCCCCTTTTTCTAGCGATTTAAAATTGTGCCACATTGGAATTACATAAGATAATATTGTTTCATATAAACTCAAGGGTTGCAGCTTCATCGCATAAAGACATTACCGAGAGCTCAGGTCTGCACGTTACCTCACGCTGCTTCTGAGCAACTCGCAAAGTCTCCACGAGCAAGGATCAGAACTCTGGACGCACACGTAAAGCTTGACATGATGCGCTTGCCACTCACACCTTTGCGCGCGTTCGACGGGAGACTGCGCACGAGAAGGGAGACTCTCCCCATCCCCAGCTTAAGCTTGCTGCGCCCGCCGTTAGAGTTAAGTAATCGTTCGTCGTCAAGCTTCCCGAACATTCGACGTAAGATGCGTATGTGAAGTCGAGCAATCCGAACATTCGATCTAAGATACGTATGTGAGGTTATATCATCTAAACATTCGAAAAAAAGATGCGTATGTTAGGTCAAGCTATTCAAACATTCGGAATAAGATGCGTACGGTAGGTCAAGTTATCGAAACATTGGAGGTATGACGTGTACGGGAGGTCAAGCCATCCGAACATTCTTGTCACGACTCAACGTATGTGAAGCAAAGATTCCAAGTCTGTCTCGTTCCCTTATTAAATGAACTTGTTAAAGTTACGTCTTTTACAGAAAGTTATCAAATGGTAGTGTTTTCTCGGCTCTCGTGTTAGCAGTACCGACGAGGGAGAGTCTGTCACAAAAATAGTGGGCGTATTTGAAAGGTATGAAAAATATGGCGTATGATGCTCCTCTGATGTGCTCTGGTGATGTTTCCCCTCATCCTGATGTTGCAATTATGATGTAAAGTGGTGATGATGTGGATAGACCATTGTCTGTAAACCAAACCTAATGATCTCTTTCTGTACTTTTTGTAGAATAAAGATCCCTTACAATATTCTCTGTAGAACAAAGGCCCCGTTGCTATATTTTCTGAAGATCAAAGGCCCCCTCCTTACTATATTTTTTGGTAGAACAAGGACCCCCACTTTCGACATTTTCTGATAC
Organism: Panulirus ornatus; assembly: GCF_036320965.1. Lineage (NCBI taxonomy): Eukaryota > Metazoa > Arthropoda > Malacostraca > Decapoda > Palinuridae > Panulirus > Panulirus ornatus. The sequence continues at coordinate 47,802,447 of NC_092235.1, read as the reverse complement.
CGTGCGAGACGTGAGTGTGGGAGCTGCTATTTTGGTCACATTTACTCTTGGTCTAGCGATATGCTGATAAGTGGGCTATTTCGTCAGAGGCCATTGACTGGCTGTGAACGTAAGATTAAACGCTACACTTTATGCCTTTTACGAAAGTCTTCTCATTCTGTAGCGATAGACACCCCTGCAGGCGTTGCTTTACAGTACGGGAGGATCGTCAGAGACAAAAACATGAGACATATTTACCACAAGGGATTGAGAGAGACGTCGGGTGTTTGTATGGCTGGCTGCACCTCGCAGCGCGGGCGGGGTCATCCGTCAAGCGCGTGCGGGGGTCATGTATCACAGGTGCATCACGTCCAGCGCAGAGCTTCACGTGTACGTGCAGAGCTCTGATTCCCGCACGTGAAGACTCACAAAGATGTGCTACGTACATTGTTAAGCCCTTGAGCACGACGCTTTGACCCTTGCATCATGATGGACTGGATTCTGAACTAACCTCTTAAGGGTCGGGTTGAAGTAACAAGGCCATCAGACCGTGCTGGTGTACCTAAGGGCACTACAGTAGTTCTCAGGGGTCGTACCGTTCGTGTTAAGGGCCCTACCATCTTGTCTAAGGGGGTTAAGGTAAAGTGCAGGTAGACTGAGGTTTCACTGATGACTCTGTGGGAAGAGTTGGCAAAGCTTGAGTTTACGTGAAATGCGATACGGTAATGCAGTCACAATTTGGCCATATTGATAGAAACTATAAGAAGGAAAAATATATAAAATGATTATAACATCATTCTGGTAACATAGGAAACGAAGTGCACTGATATCATTTCTATTAATATATAGAAAAGCTCTAAGTTTCTTATCTTTATGTTATCGTAAACATGCTATACAAAGGACCCACTGGTGTGTTGCTGTATGCATTCCTCTGTATTCCTCTGTAAGTGGTGTCTGCAGGCGTGTTCTTGGTGTTAACCCCGCCACTGGTAACGACCTCATCCCTAATTTCATATTGTTTCCACCACTCAAGGCATTAGTTCCAAGTTGAACGATCTCTTTTGTAAAGGAATCCACTGTCCAAGCTTCGAATACCAGAAGACTTTTAAGGTAACGTTTTTTTAACGGTAATTCCATTGGCTGTGGGATTTTTATGATTTGATGAGAAAATATAACGTAGATTCATCACACACTCATGTCTGACAACCTCTCGGTTCAGTACAGTGGTACATCTCTTAAGCATAACGGTACACCCCTTGATCATAACGGTACATCCCTTGATCATAACGGTACACCCCTTGATCATAACGGTACAACCCTTGATCATAACGGTACGACCCTTGAGCACAACGGTACGACCCTTGATCATAGCGGTACAACCCTTAAGCACAGCGGTACGGCCCTCAGGCAGAACGGTACACCCCTTGAGCGTAACGGTACAACCCTTGAGCACAATGGTACAACCCGTATGCACAATGGTACGACTCTTGAGCACAACGTTACGACCCTTGAGCACAGCGGCACGACCCTTGAGTATAACGGTACGACCCTCTGGTATGATGGTGTTAGCCTGTGGGCTGACCCTTAAGGGTCAGGTCGTAGGTAGCGCCACCGTAACCAGAGGTCGTACCGTCGTGCTCACTGGGTTCCTCTACAGAGAGCTGACTGACCTGTGATGTGATTCACTCACTCGTTTTACGCTCGTGTACGACCGAGTGATGGCGCAGGTTACATCCTCGCCGAGGACGGTCTGTTACTTTTAGATATTCTGTTATAACTTGTCACTGTGTTTTGGCGTTTTTCAGCCTGTAGTTGGTAACAGATAAGTTTTGGGAATAAACTGCATATTATTTCTTTTAAAGTTTCTTTTTTCTGATTTTATGATTACTTGCTTTATAGAACTAATTCTCAAGATGCCAGGAAGGATAACAACTGTATCGCCTGCGTTCTACACACAGTGCTGGGTCGATGTGGCCTAATTACCTCAATTAAACTTTGTAAATATTAGGTAACTGAATTTTTTTTTTCAGCACGGCTGGTACTCGTATCATTTAGTTGCAACGATACATCCATGACAGTGAGAGTTGGTACATGTAGAAGCACACGCCTTAACAACATGAAACTAAACACCTGATGTAAAGTGTTCGCGAGAGGAGCCTTGGGCAAGTTATGTATATACCTTTACTTGGGAGTGAATTTGAATTGAAATAAGATCGAGCGTTGGTGTCCTGGCTCTTCATGAGCTTGCCTCTGGCCACGCCCATCAAAGACTGGCTTGTAAGTGTATACAAGAGTGATGGTCTGAACTTCCTTTGAAGGATGGCTTGACCCTCAGACCACGACGGTGCGATCCACGAGCACCTGAGTGCTACCCCTGGAGCAGGATGGCGTTATATTTGACCTAACACTGAAGGGATGAGTCTCAGGCCCGACCCTCATATTCAAGGATCATACCATTGCACTCGAGGACCCGTAGCGACGCGTTGTGCTCAAGAGGGTGTAGTACCCTCGCGATCAAAGGTCATACTAGAATGCTCAAGAGTTAGATTAATACTTAATAGCCACACGTGTGGCTTCAGACTTGACGTGCGTTCGTATGAAGTACGACATACATCATCATTCGGCGCGTGGCCTTAGCTCTAGCTTCCCTGATGACACGCGAACCACACACACACACACACACACACAACACACACACACACACACACACACACACACACACACTACTGGGGTTGGCATCTACTAGACGTAAATATTTTTACAATGTGCGGCTTACAAAAAAAGGTGGTGACAGAAATCCTTTAAGCACGGCATACACTCATCAACTTTACTATCATGTCTGTAGTGGTGATACTGGGGAGGAGCCTTCTACCATACCATCCTTGAGAGGGAGTTGTGAGTGGGGGTTAAAGTAGGGGAGACGGTAATGTTTAAAGTAAGGGATGAAAGTAGGAATAAAGTAAGGCGTTAATGAACGGTTAAAGTTAGGGGTTGAGGTAAAGGTGAAGGTGGAGGTTAGAGTAGGGGTAAAAGTAAGGACTTAAGTAGGAGTTAAAGCAGGGGTGAAGATATGGGGTTGAAGTTGGGGTTAAAGTAGGGGTAGAGATAAAGATTAAAAGTTAGGGGTGCAGTTAGGAGGGAAAGTTATGTAAAGGGAGGAAGGGGAAAATTGAAGGTGAGGCTGGGAATGATGGTGATAGTGAGTGAGATGACGAGGTTAAAAAGACGGGAGAGGTAAGGGCAAGGGGAGGTTGGTACGGATAGGAGCCACGGGAGAAGTGAGGATAGATGTGAGGGTAAGAGACAGGTTAGGAAGAAAGGTGTGAAGAAGATCTGATGTTACGGACAAAAGCTGGTGTTCAGAGGGAGGTGGAAAGGGTTGGATGCAAGGGAAAAGGGTTGAGGTAAAGGGGTTATGAGTGTAGGGTAAAGGGGTCGTCAATTAGTGATCACGGGTGACTGGGAGGAATCACACATCTCCCTCAGAGCGACGGGGGTGGAGGAGGAGAAAGGGGGAGAGTGGGCGCCATGCAGAGGCGACGGTCACCAGGTCCGTCCGTCTGTATCGCGTCCACTCCTTATTGGATCAGATGTGACAAGTGTATGTTGATCACGTAGTGTATGTATACCCCCCCCCTCTCTCTCTCTCTCTCTCTCTCTCTCTCTCTCTCTCTCTCTCTCTCTCTCTCTCTCTCTCTCTCTCTCTCTCTCTCTCTCTCTCTCTATCGATCGATCGATCCGCATTACTGCCTATTTTCTTGAGTGTCGCGTTTCCGTAACAAGGTTACTGTCAGCTTGGACGGCGGCAAACATCTGTGGGTTTAGCCTGTCAGGAGGATCCCTCGCGTGGTGCTGTGAGCTCATACCACACCATTCCTGTGGTGTTGTGAGCTCATACCACACCATTCCTGTGGTGTTGTGAGCTCATACAACACCATCCCCGTGGTGTTGTGAGCTCATACCACACCATTCCTGTGGTGTTGTGAGCTCATACCACACCATTCCTGTGGTGTTGTGAGCTCATACAACGCCATTCCCGTGGTGTTGGGAACTCATACAACACCATTCCCGTGGTGTTGCGAGCTCATACAACGCCATTCCCGTGGTGTTGTGAGCTCATACAACACCATCCCGGTGGTGTTGTGAGCTCATACATTACCATCCCTGTAATGTTGTGCGTTAGTGTTGTAAGGTCATACAGCGCCATCCCTGTGGTGTTGTGAGCTCATACAACACCATCCTTGAGGTGTTGTAAGCTCATACAACACCTCCTGCCTCCGTAAGCCCACGACACAACACTGGTATTCGGCTATGCGAACCAATTCCCTTGCCTCCTTGTGTTGCATGTTTGTGTTGCATTAGTGGCCTGATTCTACTAGAAATGGAAGCTCTCTTGTGTGTCAGTTCATAAGACGGTAAAGATAGCCTGGCTATTGCCTCATACCAAACCTCACAGTCGCCTCGTACGCTCATGGTGCGGTTGTGTGTGAGGATGATGCGTCGTGTGTTGAGGGAGGGAGGGAGGGATGTGAGGATGATGCGTCGTGTGTTGAGGGAGGGAGGGAGGGATGTGGGGATGATGCGTCGTGTGTTGAGGGAGGGAGGGAGGGATGTGGGGATGATGCGTCGTGTGCTGAGGGAGGGAGGGAGGGATGTGGGGATGATGCGTCGTGTGCTGAGGGAGGGAGGGAGGGATGTGAGGATGTTGCGTCATGTGTTGAGGAGGGATGTGAGGATGATGCGTCGTGTGTTGAGGAGGGAGGGAGGGATGTGAGGATGTTGCGTCATGTGTTGAGGAGGGAGGGAGGGATATACAGACCGAAGCCAGTGGTTCACATGGTTCAGGCGTATAGGAAGATTCGAAGCGGTGCCGAGTTAAGCTTCGGGGAACAATCATAAGTTCCCAGGGTTCAGCACGTGGAAAGATTCGAAGCGGTGCCGAGTGAAGTTTCGGGGTACAGCCGAAGTTTGTTTATTGTATCGCGAAAGGTCTGGTGTCAATGGATGACTTGATATTAGCGATCTATTACGATAACCAACGTGAAGGAAGAGTTTAGTTTGTATCGTCAAATGAGACTGACGCGTCACTCGATATTTTTCTTGGGATCCTAAAAATCCATATAGAACGTTGACTCTCTCGTCACAGATCGCTGGGAATGAGGTTGTCTCCCTCCGGTACACGGAGAGGAGGACGGTGAGCCGTGTTTTCTCCCCCTTTGGTGGTGGTGTGTTCGAGCCACAGATGACCCCTACACTGGAGGAGGAGATGCATCATTGAACACCGGTTCGCTGTACAGGACCCTGTGACCAGGGGATTGGTATTAGTAGTTTATGGGTGTGTATGGCAGACGCTACCCCTCACTGCTGGCTCGGCTGCTGAAGGTGCTTCGTATATATACACACACACTCTCTCTCTCTCTCTCTCTCTCTCTCTCTCTCTCTCTCTCTCTCTCTCTCTCTCTCTCAAAGTAGCTCTGTATGAAAGAGTTTAAGCTTATTCTATAAAGAAAATCTAAGCTCCGTCATAGCTTCTTTATGACTACCTTGGTCACAGGCGTGTGGCATAGACCTTATGTGTGACCTCGGTAATCCGTGTGCGTTACTGCTTGCGCTTTAAAGCAAGGAGGGCAAGACGAATTAACCGGAGGATATGAACACAACTAAGCTAACACACCCACGAGAATGTGTATAATGACAAACCAACAAAAAAAAAAATGCTTGAAGAAAAAGGAAAAAAAATAGCTTAGTAAGCCATGGAAGTTGCTTTATGTGAATTTACGAAGCTTAATAATTCTGATAATTTTGATGAGTTCAATAAGGATTATGATATAATTCTCTGAATATATGAGAAACATGGCGTTATGAGAACGCACAGAATGATGCAGATTTAGAACAACACGAAACATTCTGCGCTGTGAGGATGGAACATCAAACAAGTGGGAGTTGCAATTTATGCTCTTAGCAAACTAGCGGGAAAACAAATGATGGAGATTAGCAGTCAGAAATGGGGATCATTGCTGTAAATATCGCTAGGTTTGGAGCCAGGTAAATATAGTGATGCACAGACGAACGGAAATGAGCTAAAAGGAATTTAATGTAATACAAACACAACTAGGCGAAGACATTAAAAAAATTGGGTGGGGGAAATATTTTGATTTTTTCTTTAGAGTTTGATAGAAAGATGGATAACACTATGGATGTGGATTTAAATCAGATAATGATGGATCAGTAGATGAAAAAGAGTGGAGTTGAAGATGGTAGAGAGAGAGAGAGAGAGAGAGAGAGAGACGTTCAGTTTAGTGCAGCTACGCCACAGGCCAACGAGAGCATGTAAAGCTGTTGGCTTCCTCCCACACTCTTAATAATGGTACTCTCAACAGACACTGGAATGAGTAGAACAGGTACATGGTAGTGTCGTAACATTATGAAAGTGATGACAATTTACTGTACGGACGTAGAAGGTAAAAATACAGCAGAAGATGTGAGCTTAGTGATATGTACCTTTATTTTGAGCAGGTTAAATCGAAGGAGACAAATTATTTAATGGGAAGCATAAACAGGAATTATACCCCAAGACTCAAAGACATTAATATCATTACAGCTGTGTTTGATGAGAGAGTAAAAGGACATGGCTGATGGTTTGATGCCAAATGAATTGAGAAGAAAGGGGAATGGGGAAGATACTAGAGTTGAAAATAAGATGAAGCGAGAAATGCGAATAAGCAAGGAGAGGATACTGCAAGGGCGTAAAGAAGAAATGATAACTACTGACAGAAAAAATATATATTCGAATGTTGTTGATTACAATGAATAATGGGAAATAATCCAAGATTGTCATTATATATAAGCAAAATAAGCAACAACAAAAAATAAGTAGAGATTCGGCTTTTTAAGCTCAGAGGAAAGTATGAAAATCTGAATGATCCCCAAAGATCAGTGTCAGTCACAGGATTGATTACAGAAGATAACATTGTTAGTAAGATAAGCTGTCCATCCATTATGACCTTAATGCCATCACGAACACTGAAGGAAACTGGAAATGACAGAAGTTAGCAAGACACCGACTTGGAGAACACTCAACACCAGGACTAGAGAGTCAGCCACTTACATGACTCACTTGGAGGACGATGTCAGAAGCTGTCAGTGATGTTCTTGTTGAGGTCAACACCAGACGAGAGCAGTGTCTCGGAAGTGTGTTCACGTATCACTGATCCACAGAGGAGGGTCCAGTCGTATGTATCACCGACGAACAAAGGAGAGGATCCAGTCATATGTATCACAGATACACAAAGGAACACCCCAAGCTTATGTATCACCAATACACAAAGGAGGGTCCAAGCTTAGGTATTACAGATACACAAAGGAGAAACCAAGTTTTTGTATATATATCACCGATACACGAAGAAGGATCCAAGCTTGTGCATCACTGGTGCACAAAGGAAGTTCCAATCTTCCACAGAGACCGCATAGCTTTGTAAGATTGAAGTCACGTGTAGTGAAGGTCCTAAAAAGATGGTTTAAGACTTAGATTAAAACATTTAACTAACGTCATCTGCACCGACGAAAGCGAATATGGATTTCTTCTAAACTTAGCATACAAACCCAGATTTTAGCTTGATACACACACATACGCGAACCTTTAACACAAGGTATGAAACTTGACTCCCAAAGCATTTGATGAACGACATAAGTTTGTAAGATATTGTAGTGATGTGAAATAAAGAAAGTACATTACCAGAAATTTGGATGAAAAAATATATAACTCAAGGATAATTCAGGGTAACAGAAAACAGGAGTGTTTATACCTGACCAGGTGCGCCACAATAACACAATGCTCAAGTCTCTGTAATGTCTGTAAAACCTCATATCAGACATGTCTGGAGGGAACATAAAGTACAGTAAGATATGTTGTGGATGACGCGTGTGTTAGTGGAGAAAACGTAAACAGAAAGGATTAAACGTATGTAGGTTGGCAGGTGAGAACTTGACAGAGCAGTGAAGAACAATTTGAACCAGTTAAGTCTTGAACGTTAATAATAGAACTGTGACACCTTGCAAGCGGACCAGCGAGAAAGGAGGTTGAAATTGGCGAAAAATTTTAAGAACATTTTATAATAAATGAAACGTTGCATTTTGGGGACGACATTGAGAATATCGTCACTGTAATTCAGTGAAATCTTTCACTGCAGCAGAAATTGTCAGTGAAATCTTTCACTGCAGCAGAAATTGTCAGTGAAATCTTTCACTGCAACAGAATATCGTAATTGTCAGCGAAATCTTTCACTGCAATAGATAGGGAGCAGATGATCATTCTGAACTTTGTATATGATGAAGAACTAACTTGCGGGGTCACAAACAAAGCCATCTGGAATTCATGAACGGAGGAGAACACGATAACACTTTACGAATGAAGTTGAGGGAAGTAGAGCACTTGGACTGAAGAACTTGAACTGCACTGTCGAGATGATTGATCCCTGGTAACACATCGAAGGAATGAATACAAGATGCGCGCGCAGTGACTACGAACTTTTAAAGTGTTGGGGAGAAAAAGAGGCAAGAACAGAGTTTACTTGGATTGCGTAGAAGATATCAAATCCGCGTCAGACAAGATATCATTCGTGAGTATTGGAACAGTTTGATGAGAGAAATGGGGAAAAAAAGAATAATGACTTTGATGTCTGCCCAAAGGATGGGTTATGACACTTTGAAGAGAGAACGTGACAAATGGCTACAAGTGGTTCCACATCAACCCAGGAATGACGGCTGTGTCATGCGTTTGGCAGCGGAGGATAACAATGGTAAAACAAGCGATATCCACGCGAACCGCTAGCCCTCCACCCTCATGGGAACATACTGTGATTTGTATTAGGTATTCCCTCTCTCTCTCATATATATATATATATATATATATATATATATATATATATATATATATATATATATATATATATACATATGTGTGTGTGTGTGTGTGTGTGTGTGTGTATATTCCCCCCCTGAAGCTTCATTCCATCAGTGAACGACCAAGACGGACCTTCTCCTCACCACCCTGGTCCACCACACACACAGACACACACAGTGTGGAGGGATTTACGAGACGGTGTTCACGTCTGGTGTCCCTGGTGGCCGACACCAGTACACCACCGCCCACGCCACCACCGCCCACACCACCACCGCCCACTGACGTATTGTTAATATTCTCGAGCTGGGCTTTTAATGATCGCCAGTACCGGGAGCTGGCAGCTATTTTTAGCCATTTCTTTTTAAATGGCTTCTGAGTGTGTGTGTGTGTGTGTGTGTGTGTGTGTGTGTAGCCGCCCACGCTGGGACGTCAATTATCCTACAATTACCACTAATGACGTAAGACATACCTAAGGTGCATTGTTGGTGATACGTAATTTTGGGGGAGGAATTACGTCTGTTACAAGTCTCTTAGCAATCGAGGATACGTAACGGAACCGTTATCAGCAGATGGCGTCACGCTCGCTATGTCGTGGTGACGTCACGCGCAACGTGACGTCACGCTCACGGTTATTTTTACACTCCGAATGACGTCACTCTTTCGTGACTTGAAAACATAACGAGGACGACCTCATGAGAAACATTTTATCTAAATGAAAAATATCTAAATGTTCAACTCTCTCTCTCTCTCTCTCTCTCTCTCTCTCTCTCTCTCTCTCTCTCTCTCTCTCTCTCTCTCTCTCTCTCTCTCTCTCTCTCTCTCTCAGTGTATTCGTTGAATGTGTGTGTGTGTGTGTGTGTGTGTGTGTGTGTGTGTGTGTGTGTGTGTGTGTGTGTGTGTGCTGGAGGAGGTGGCTAGGTGCGGGAAAGTGTGACCAGATGAGGAGGGAGGGTAGCGAGGGCTGGTCAGAAAACGCAGGTATCCTCAGCGATGACCCATTATCTCCCTACAAGGTTATATACGCCATCTTACGCAGCGTACCCCCTCACCTCACACCACGATGTACCCCTTCACCTCACACCACAATGTACCCCCTCACCTCACACCACGATGTACCCCCTCACTTCACACCACAGTGTATTCCCTCACCTCACACCACAGTGTACCCATCTTACCCCACACCAGAATGTACCCCCTCACCTCACACCACAATGTACCACCTCACCTCACACCGCAGTGTACCCCCTCACCTCACACCGCAGTGTACCCCCTCACCTCACACCACAATGTACCACCTCACCTCACACCACAGTGTACTCATCTCACCTCACACCACAATGTACCCCCTCACCTCACACCACAATGCACCCCCTTACCTCACACAACAGTGTACCCCCTACCTCACACCACAGTGTACCCCCCCCCTCACCTCACACCACAGTGTACCCCCCTTACCTCACACCACAGTGTACCCTCTTACCTCACACCATGCCCTCTCCACCTTCCTATTGGCCATCTCTGCAGTGTGGGTCTGACCTCCCGTGGATGGTGTTGTGTGCATTAATCCCATCAACTCCTAAGGTAGGAACCTTTTACAGTAGCCACATAGTCTCCTTGAAGACTCCTTCCAGAGACAGATTCAAGACGCCCTTAACATTCTTTGTCGTATCAGATGCCTGAACCGCACATGAGGAAGTCGTTAAAGCTTATATAGAAGTGTTTGTGTGTGTGTGTGTGTGTGTGTGTGTGTGTGATTTTACCATGGCTGTTCACTTTGTTTATCACTGGGGATGGTGAGGAGGGTGAATGGAAGTATCTTATAGAGAAAAAATATTAGTTGTTGGGGAGGGCGGGGGTCGTGTGAGGTGAGTCAGTTGTTTGCTGATGACGCGGCGCTGGTGACAAGTTCGAGTGAGAAACTGCAGAAGCTGGTGTCTGATTTTAGGAAAGTGTAAGAAATAAGAAATTTGAGTGTAGATGTGAGTGAAAGCAATGATATTAGGTTTACTCATGACTACACTTTATAGTGTGACTGCTATCAGCGAGAGGTAGGGCTTAGGTGGTAGTGTACTGACTCCTCCCAATACCCCAGTTAACTCAAGGAATATCCCGTCCCCTACTGGGAGCAGTCCATTACGTAGTAGGCTATTGACAGCAGCCGCCCAGGGTGGTATGCGGTTCCTGCCTGAGAAGCGTTAAAGTAGTTCCCGGAACCATCTGACACCCTCCATGTTAGGACTGCTGCTCTTACTTTCTGTCTCATTAAAACTGGACTACCTGGCTTGTCCTGCCATCTTCTTCCAAGCATCATATACTACATACGCAAATCTTAATTATTTTCTTAACGTACGTTCTCTCACCACCTCCTGCCGTAATTTCTTTTCTTCTGAACAGTTGCTCCGTTTATACAAAGGATTGATTCGTCCTTGGATGTAGTACTGCTTTCACATCTGAGGTACTTCTAGCTCTGTATTCTTACTTGACAGTGTTGAGTCGAAAGCGGTACGACTTGCAGACTCTCCCAGGCTCACTTCAAAACTTAACCCACTTGCCCTACGCAGCAGTGTTGGTTCACTCTCCCTCTTCTATACCCATAGTTTTAGTTTTTGCTCCTAGAGCTGACTTCTTGTGTGCCCCCACCCCTAGGTGGAGATCACTTAATACCCGGCAAGGTGTTGCGTCGTATGATTACGGTGTGGCCTTCAGCAACTCAAGGGTGGGCTGTTTTGATAACTGTTTCATTCCCTACACCTCGAAGCTTTGGCAGTCTCTACCCTCTCATGTCTTTCTCAATAACTATAACCTGGAACATTTTGAGAAGACAAGATTTTTACTCCTTCCGAAATTCGTAAATACTTTCCCTTGTTTCTTATTTCCCTTCTCTCATTATTCCCTTCTATATTTCATTTAAGGCCCGGCCTTCTTGTGGCCTTTTGTCCGTGACTGGAGCCTCCAACGTAAGAGAAAATAAAAGATAAGAGATATATGGCTGCGGATGGAACCATGGGAGCTGAAGTAAGCCACAGGATGGATGAAAGGTGAATGTCAGGGGTGCATTGAGGAGTGAGTGGAAAGAGGTCACTGTCTGTGATGGGTATGGTTGATCGTGTAACAGTCACGATGATGTAGTATGGATGCGATACGCGGGCTGTAGATACGTCATACGTTGAAAAAAAAATAAAACGAGTACGTAAGATGGTAGATGTGTTGGAAATATATTCATTGAGGGGAATACCTGGTGTGAAGAGGGCGAATAGAGTCAGGAATGGGAGGTTAGGAGAGAGAGAGAGAGAGAGAGAGAGAGAGAGAGAGAGAGAGAGAGAGAGAGAGAGAGAGAGAGAGAGAGGTGGTATTAAGAGGAGTATAGTTAAAGAGAGCTGAAGAGGGTGAGCTGAAATGGTTTGGTCATATGAAGTGAGGAGAGGCTAAGAGGGTATACGTGTCAGAAGTGGAGGGGACTAGGAAAATAGAGCGAAAGGGAGCGATTTGGTGTAAGTAAGCGACGTGCTGTCACAAGGCTGAACTAGGGCATATCGAGCGGTCATTGGTAACCACGGAAAGGTCTGTTGGGCATAGCCGTACGTAGGGGGCGCTCGTTTCAGTGCATTGTGCATGGCAGATAGATAATGGATGTGTGTGTGTGTGTGTGTGTGTGTGCAACTGAAGCCATTATTCGCCTCTTCAGTGCAACTTCTGTACGGAAGAAACGTCAAATGGTGTATATAATGTGTGTGTGTGTGTGTGTGTGTGTGTGTGTGTGTCCCAGCCTCAACTCGGTGGGGGTAGCATGGACTTTAATCTCACGTGGCTCCGATGGTGTGACAGATACGTCGATGGAGAGAAAAAATTTGTATATACACCACCAGAGGGACATATGTGTATATACACCAACAGAGGGACATATGTGTATATACACCACCAGAGGGACGTATGTGTATATACACCACCAGAGGGACATATGTGTATATACACCAACAGAGGGACATATGTGTATATACACCACCAGAGGGACGTATGTGTATATACACCAACAGAGGGACATATGTGTATATACAGTACCAGAGGGACATATGTGTATATCCACCACCAGAAGGACATAAGTGTATATACAGTACCAGAGGGACATATGCGTATATCCACCACCAGAAGGACATAAGTGTATATACAGTACTAGAGGGACATATGCGTATATCCACCACCAGAAGGACATATGTGTATATACACTACCAGAAGGGCATATATGTATATACACCACCAGAAGGACATATGTGTATATACACCACCAGAGGGACATATGTGTATATCCACCACCAGAAGGACATATGTGTATATACACCACCAGAAGGACATATGTGTATATACACCACCAGAGGGACATATGTGTATATACACCACCAGAGGGACATATGTGTATATACACCAACAGAGGGACATCTAGAAATAGATGAAACAAGAAACTTCAAGACATTGAAGGAGGAAGACGTGGTGGAGAGGGGGTTCAACTGGGAAAAGAAAACAGCGACTGAAAGAACATGACGGCCCGTACAACGGTACCAGACACTGTGGCCGAGAGTAACGCTCAGGTTGAGGGCGCAAGTTGGATTATTGGCGGGGAAAGACTGGGAGGTAATGAGAGAGAGAGAGAGAGAGAGAGAGAGAGAGAGAGAGAGAGAGAGAGAGAGAGAGAGAGAGAGAGAGAAGCAATGCAAGCCATAAGATGCCATAAAGACAGCTTCACACAAGAGGAAACAGATGGTGGGGAAGACAGATGCTGACGAAGGTATGAAAAGAGAGGGAGAGACGGGGGGAATACCTGAGACGAGATGTTGCCGACAAGCGAAGGCTCGCGCGAGTAATGACATAAGCGGTGCATCAAGTGGACGGAGTCTGAGCTGACCAACAAACGGGACCCATCGAAACTGTCACCCCAAGAAGAGCTATCCAAGTAAGTCTTAACCATCAGGATTATGCCCGTCAGGAGTCAGCCCGTCAGACGTCAGCCCATCAGGATTTATGCTGTTAAGAGGTCAGCCCGTCAGGAGTCAGCCCAGCGGGGTCAGCTCGTCAGGAATCATTCCATCAGGAGGAGTCAGCTTGTCAGGGGTCAGTTAAGAGTCAGCCCGTCAGGAAGTCAGCTCATGAAGTGTCAGCCCATCATGAGTCAGCTCATGAAGTGTCAGCCCATCAGTAGTCAGCTCATGAAGTGTCAGCCCGTCAGGAGTCAGCCCATCATGAATCAGCCCGTCAAGAATCAGCGCTGGGGCCATTAACCCCAGAGTGAGCGCAGACTGCGATGGACTTTGGGATGGAGGAAGGAGAGCAGGAGAGTCTGATGGAGGAAGGTAGAGAGATGGAGGAAGAGTGAAGGGCGGAGGAGGGGATTTTTCTGGAGGGAGAAAGAAGGAAATGAAAGGGAAATAGACATAAAGAAGGATAGAAGAGGAGGAAGAGAAGGAAGGATTGCAAGGAGACACAGTAGAGAGGAGGATGGAAAGGAAGAGTAGAGAAGAAGAGAAGAGAGTAGGTGAAGAGGAAAGATAACAAGAGGAAGAGAAGACAGTAGAGAGAATGAGGAAAGTGGATCTAGTGCAGCCGGGGGAGGTGGAGGCTTCGGTGAGATGATGTAGTTATGGGATGGTGTGGTAGGTGTGTGGTGGTGAGAGTACTGAAGGTGTCGGGGATGGTTAGTGTGGTGGTGGTGGTGATTTGGAAGGCAAATGGTGTAGGAGACTGATTATAGACCTGGTGGCGTTAGTGGTGTAGGAGTTGGTTAGTGGTAGTGATAGTGATATGGGAAAGAAGTAGCACTGGTGATGGTGAGGGTAGGAGATGGATGATGGGGATGTGGGAGGCAGAAGGTAGTGTTGGTAATGGTGGTGATCTGTGAGATGTGTGATGGGAATGTGGGAGACAGGTAGTGGTTGTGATGGTGGTGTGGGAGGCAGGTGGTAGTGTTGACGATGGTGGTGATCTAGGCGTTGGGTGGTGGGAATGCGGGAGACAGGTAGCGGTGGAGTAGGAGGCAGGTGGTGGTGTCGGACACCCGTTACCTGGCCATTGTCTCACGGTACATGATCCCAGGACGCTTGGATGACCACCTCAAGTTGCCCAAGTGACGAAGAGGAGGTTCCTCCAACCTCCTGCAGCGCCCCTTACTCTCAGATAACTTTTATATCTCTCCCACATCCTACAGGTTCCTATAGTCTCCTTTGGCATTCCCTAGCTCCATGCAGCCCCCTGCAATTTCCCACAACCTTCTCATAACTCCTACAACGTCCAAGCTTCTTTTAAAAGTTGTTCCATCGAGAGGGTTGTAATCAAAGTCCCAATGATCTTGGCGGCTCTCGTCTACGATGACTCCCCGCCTCGCGGCCTGTCTCGTGCCTGGCTATACCAGTGAGCCGTAACGTCCTTGCGCCGGGCCGGGCCGGTCCTCACGCCGCCTCACCACCCACTACCAGCGTAGCCTCGGGCTCCCTACCACCAGGCAGGCGGAGGCCTGGGGGGGAGAAGCGCAGGAGAAGACGCAAAGAGAGAGCAGCCGCCGGAGGCTTGCATGCGATACTTGAACAGTTTGTAATCAGTAGTCGGTAGTAATTAGAAGGATTCGAGATGTTTATAAAGTGTACAGAAGGTGAGATTCGTGTGTCTATTGCCTTTGGACGATTAGAACTTGCTTGTAACGCTTAGAAAGTCTCACGGACGCTTATTCGACACTCTGTTCACAAGGTTCAGACACCTCAGGGTTTGTTTCCGAATGTTTGCCTGGCCATGGGCCAATTGACTTCGGAATTTGTTTGACTGTCAGATATAAGTTTATGAAGGTTTAACACGTGGAAAATTAACTTGGAAAACATCTTTGTGTCTAGTTTCGAACCTCAAAACTTTCTAATTCGGCTTTGGATGAATTTGTGAGTTACAACTCATCTCTGTCATTACTGTTACTTTAACCTCACCAGCATGTTGGAGTCTGTCATGACCCCAAAAAGATAAGATTTCCTTAGCATAGTAATTAAAGCATTTGTAGTAGTACTTGAACAACGATAAGAAGATGCATACCTTAGAATGAATGATCGCTCCCTTCGCTTACCGACACACCCTGGTACCTTGTGTGCAGTCTCAAGTGAGAGCCAAGTAGTGATAGACAAGTTAACAACATGCTGGGGAGATAGAGGTAGGAGGATGGGAATATAGAGGTAGAGTGGAGTAGGGTTAGTAGAATTGGGAAGATGGAGTTAGCATAATTTGGAGTTGGGGTCGAGGGAGGTAACATTTTGGAGCAGAGGGGATTTGTTTCTTAAAAATGGTGCACATAAAAGCGAAAGAACGATGAGTTGAAGAGAGAATGAGTTGGAGAAATAGAAAAAGAAAAGTACCGTAGTAGAAGGAGTAGAGTGAGTAAAAGAATAGGGGAAAAGAAGGGATAGAAAAAAAAGTCACACGATAGAAATGTATCGCGAAGATGGGCAGATGGGGAGGGAAATTAGTGAAAATGGGAAGGACAACTGTACGATGTGAAAAAGTAATAAAGAGAAGAGAGTTGACGTGTGTGAAGCAAGCAGTACAGGGGTGAGGTAGGGGAAAAAGGGAAGGTTGATGACGGTAATGTACAGTCGACAAGGGTCACATCACTGGACACTGACAAACGGGAACAAAACTAAAAACATTGTGATTGAGTTGAACTTTCCCACGGGAGTCTGGAAGCTCTCGCTCCTGTGGCTTCAGAGACGACGGAGACGCAGTGCGTGTCGATCATGCCAATGTAAATGTGGCGTGAACGGTACACAACTCTGTCTCTTTCGCCTTTTAAACCTCATTACCGCAGATCGCGGCGCTTCTGGACTCGTTCATTGCATGACAAATAGTTTTTCTTTGCTGACAGATGGAATATTCAACGAAAGACTGTTAGAAGACCGCTAGAGAGCCAGAAAAAATCAGATAGATTTATGGAATAATGACAATGCAGGTGAAAGAAGGTAGAGGAACGGCAGAGAAGCTATAGCAAGACAGATACGATAGAGGAGAAGGTGAGCGGTTGAGGAGAGAGAGAGGAGCAGGAGACTGCCTCAAGCAGGATGTTAAAAGTCAGAGTCCACGACAGACAGTTTACGAGGCTTTAATGAGATGATTTCTCTCCCGTCACACGGAAAGCGAGGGGTGGCAGGGAGCTGCGAAGAAAGACTGCCTTAAAAAAGGTGGGGAAAGATAGAAGGGATGGCATTACATACACCACCTCTAGATTACTACATATCTTTCATCCTGCCAGAACCACATAACCAGTTTGGAGTTTGATCCTCCTTGCCTCCAGGATCATCACTTCTTTATCTCCAAGAACTGGTCAGCGAGCCTCCCCGGAGGTCTGTGACACTTGGACATTACTTCCCGGCCAAGACACACAGCCACAGCGGTCGCTCGGTCATATATATAAACGTGTTGTGTACCTCCGATGTGTTACAGACTCGCCCCTTCTATTTTCTGTGTCATGAAACAGGCATAAGAACAGTGCATGATGGCGCCGCTGTTGTGCAAGCATCGAGTATGCAGATCTATTATGATCATGGTAGTCATGCGTGGTCATCAATTGCAGGAATGCACACAGACACGCCAGGAATACCACCCACGTCCAGCGGGACACCGGTAGACTCCTCCCCACAACCCTTTCCTCCTCCTCCTCCTCCTCCTCCTCCTCCTCCTTCCTGTCTCTTTCTGGGAAGAAGAGAACCAGGACGAAATGGCTTATAAAATACAAGGAAATGATGATGCTTTATAACATCTCTTGGGCTGGGGAAAAAAAAAATGTTTCGTGATAACTTACGGGGTTAGACCAGATCATACACACCAGTGGAAAAGTTCCTGTATCTTAGACACCCACCACACTATCCCCCCCCCCCCATCCCAAGTGTCCATTATGGCCAGGTCTATAAAAAGAAGTCTAAATATATGTAAGGTAACATGGTCCTTTGACCTGGTGCCCTTGCAGCTACACCCAGGGACAATATAAACCCCCTGACTTGGTATTCATGTGTCGTGACGCGTCGCAGGCACGGGAGGAAACCCCCTCCCCCCCCTCTTGCCACCCCTCAATAGACTTAAGTTCTATAGGGTTTCCTACCAGGTATCTAAAGACTCGATCAAGGTGAAGGAGAGAGAGGGGATAAGTAAGCTACGGTTTAGGTGGTTCTCGATGGAGTGAGGGTGTGCATGGAGTGAGGGTGTGTGTGGTAGGGTGTGTGTGTGTGTGTGTGTGTGTGTGTGTGTGTGTGTGTGGTTGGAGGCGGGCCAGGGTGCGGCTAGAGGGAGGGGTGCACGTTAGACCACCGCAGCCTTGGAACAAAGGTGGTAAGTGTCACTCTCCTACTCTCCACGACTTGTCACTGTCTCTCAAAGCCCGTCACTGTTCCTCGCTCGCTCCTACTGTCAGGTCCTGTCCTCTACTTTCCTTCACTGTCTGTTTCAACGCCTGTCATTTTTACCGCTCTGATCATTACCTGCTGATGTCCATTAGCTTCACGCTACCGTCTGTCATTCCTAGCTGTCACTTCTGTCCGTCAGTACTCACTAATGCCTGTCACTTCTCATTGTTGTCCGTCTTTACCCACTACTGTCCGCCACTGCTGCCTGTCACTACCCATCACCACCATCACTACCAAAACCACCATAATCGCCACCACCAACCATCACCACCACATTTTTTCTCCCTCAAAAGGGTGTTTAGAAGACCAGGAAGGAGTTGGACAAGGAAGGTATAGCGTGCAGGTGTATACATACAGTTGTATGTTGTAGGTTTTTTGCTGGACACGTATTTTTCTTTATATATCCCCGGGAGATTGGGTGTATACGTGTGGTGATGTTGTTTGTTTATTTAGGAAGGCTATTGGCTAAGGTAAACTAAGAATGGTTCGTTGCGTACATAGATGTATAGTTGGAGCCTCTCTCAAGGTTCTGAGACTGTGTGGGAGCCAGGTGTGTTCTCATCTGCCCAGGTCTTAGATATGTCTATAGTTTGTGTTTCCGTTGTGGTCTAGTTTTTGCCATGCCTTTTTTGCGTGGCTTCTTATACAAACATGTTTCCAGCTGGTTTCTATAAACAATGTGCCAGCTGGTTTTATGAGGTCAATACGTTCTTCATATTCGCTGTAGGATTACAGTTTCAGTTGTGACGAAAGGTGGAGCCTTATGTTGTTCCCCAGTGGAGCTTCAGCAGGCATGATTGATTTTGAATTTTCCCGCGAGAGTGGTTGATTTATGGTGCACTCCTACCCATCCTGTGGGCGGCGGCGCAAAAGAGGATACAGAGTGCATAACACGTCCAGAAACTAGGCCCCAGTTGTTGGATCACATGTTACATGGTGATACAAGTGTTCACAAATGTTGGGCAGCATTGAATGTATTATTCTGGCAGTTTATTGATATGTGAATTGAACAACAATGATTGGTTTATGTAGTAGAGCATATAACGTATGAAGTATTTACAATTGGCGAACTTAGGATATTTTTAGAGTATTTGACGATGAACATTGCTACCGATGAAATGTCTTGTAATGTTCAGTAAGAATTGTATCAGAACTCACTGAATTATTGCCGTCATGTACATAATGTTGTGGGTTGTGGGAATAACGTCGTTGGCAAAGCTTGCATTTGTTCTCATCATTATGAATAGGAGGGACACACTCCCATAGATATCGCTAGCCCAGCCCAATTGAGAGGGCCAACATTGTTAAGGAGTCTGCTGATCTTGTTGGTGGAACCACACACACACACACATATATATATAATATATATATATATATATATATATATATATATATATATATATATATATATATATATATATATATATATATATGGATTTGTATGTAGCATTTATGGATCTGGAGAAGGCATATGATAGAGTTGATAGAGATGCTCTGTGGAAGGTATTAAGAATATATGGTGTGGGAGGCAAGTCGTTAGAAGCAGTGAAAAGTTTTTATCGAGGATGTAAGGCATGTGTACGTGTAGGAAGAGAGGAAAGTGATTGGTTCTCAGTGAATGTAGGTTTGCGGCAGGGGTGTGTGATGTCTCCATGGTTGTTTAGGTTGTTTATGGATGAGTTGTTAGGGAGGTGAATGCAAGAGTTTTGGAAAGAGGGGCAAGTATGAAGTCTGTTGGGGATGAGAGAGCTTGGGAAGTGAGTCATTTGTTGTTCGCTGATGATACAGCGCTGGTGGCTGATTCATGTGAGAAACTGCAGAAGCTGGTGACTGAGTTTAGTAAAGTGTGTGAAAGAAGAAAGTTAAGAGTAAATGTGAATAAGAGCAAGGTAATTAGGTACAGTAGGGTTGAGGGTCAAGTCAATTGGGAGGTAAGTTTGAATGGAGAAAAACTGGAGGAAGTAGTTTTAGATATCTGGGAGTGGATCTGGCAGCGGATGGAACCATGGAAGCGGAAGTGGATCATAGGGTGGGGGAGGGGGCGAAAATCCTGGGAGCCTTGAAGAATGTGTGGAAGTCGAGAACATTATCTCGGAAAGCAAAAATGGGTATGTTTGAAGGAATAGTGGTCCCAACAATGTTGTATGGTTGCGAGGCGTGGGCTATGGATAGAGTTGTGCGCAGGAGGATGGATGTGCTGGAAATGAGATGTTTGAGGACAATGTGTGGTGTGAGGTGGTTTGATCGAGTAAGTAACGTAAGGGTAAGAGAGATGTGTGGAAATGAAAAGAGCGTGGTTGAGAGAGCAGAAGAGGGTGTTTTGAAATGGTTTGGGCACATGGAGAGAATGAGTGAGGAAAGATTGACCAAGAGGATATATGTGTCGGAGGTGGAGGGAACGAGGAGAAGTGGGAGACCAAATTGGAGGTGGAAAGATGGAGTGAAAAAGATTTTGTGTGATCGGGGCCTGAACATGCAGGAGGGTGAAAGGAGGGTAAGGAATAGAGTGAATTGGATCGATGTGGTATACCGGGGTTGACGTGCTGTCAGTGGATTGAATCAGGGCATGTGAAGCGTCTGGGGTAAACCATGGAAAGCTGTATAGGTATGTATATTTGCGTGTGTGGACGTATGTATATACATGCGTATGGGGGTGGGTTGGGCCATTTCTTTCGTCTGTTTCCTTGCGCTACCTCGCAAACGCGGGAGACAGCGACAAACCAAAAAAAAAAAAAGAAAAAAAAAATATATATATATATATATATATATATATATATATATATATATATATATATATATATATATATATATATATATATATATATATATATATATATTTCATACTATTCGCCATTTCCCACGTCAGTGAGGTAGCGTTAAGAACAAAGGACTGGGCCTTTGAGGGAATATCCTTACCTGGCCCCCTTCTCTGCTCCTTCTTTTGGAAAATTAAAAAAAAAAAAAAAAGAGTCCACGGGGAAAATGAAACACGATAAGATTCCAAGTGTGCTTTCGTGTAATAATCACATCATCAGGGGAGACACAAGAGAGAAATATAACAGTTAGTTGATATACATCGAAGAGACGAAGCTAGGACGCCATTTGGTAAACATGCGTTGTATGTCAACTGTAAATCAACTGTTAAATTTTTCTCTTGTGTCTCCCCTGATGATGTGATTACTACACGGAAGTGCACTTGGGAACTTATCGTGTTTCGTTTTTTTTTTGAGCAGTCGGGGCCTGAACATGTAGGAGGGTGAAAGGCGTACACGGGATAGAGTAAAATGGAACACAGGTATACTGGAGCCGACGTGCTGTCATTGGATGGAACCAGGGTATATGAAGCGTCCGGGTTACACCATGGAAAAGTCTTTGGGCCAGGTTGTGGATAATGAGCTGTGGTTTTTGTGCATTACACACGACAGCTGGAGAATGAATGTGAGCAGATGTGGCCTTTCTTCGTCTGTTCTTACCGCTACCTTGCTTACGCGGGAAACGGCGATCGTGTGTGTGTGTGTGTGTGTGTGTGTGTGTGTGTGTGTATATATATATATATATATATATATATATATATATATATATATATATATATATATATATATATATGTGTGTGTGTGTGTGTGTGTGTGTGTGCGCATGATATGATGATAGATGCATCTGCTTGTGTTGATTTCGCTACAGCTTAAGAACAAAAAAATTGTCTTCATCTCTGAATCATTGTTTTAAGGCTCCTCGCAGGTCGGCCTCGGTGATAATCGACCTTATCCTTCAAGACAGAAGATTTTGGCTGGTTTATCAGCCTCATCAAGCATTCTGAACCCAGTACGAGAAGGAATCCAGAGAAATTGGGCTCTGAATTCATCATGGGTAATGTGGTTGTTTATACCCGTGTCGTGCTTAAGACAAGCATATTAAATCATACTGAGTTTGATGCGGTTAGCGAGAAAAGAGAATCGCTTACAAACACACTATCTATCTCTTCATGGGGTTTCTTGACATATCTAAGAGCCATAAAGAATAGGCAGTAACTCCAGTTTCGATTGTGTATGCCCAATTATATTGACCCTGAGACTCACGTCTCTTATTCTAAAGAAAACGGACGTGTTACCCCAATCGAGCACTACCAGCAGCACCAGTAGTTTGTTGTAGGGGGACACCTCAGTGTATACAGTTTGTGGGGGATTGTGTTCAGTGGTGATTGTGTTAGTCTGATGAACGGGCGTCGGTGTTGACTTTTAAAAGTGAGCTTGGGCTGTGGTCTGGGCAGGAGCTTTAGGGAAAAGATGGGAACCGGTAAAAAAAAAAAAAAAAAAAAAAAATATATATATATATATATATATAATATATATATATATATATATATATATATATATATATCAAAGAGGTTCATTTCCTCTGAGTCAGGGTACCGCGACTGTGGTCTCCCATGGTAGAGTTCATGAATACCAGACATTGTAAGTCCAGCAGCAGCTGTAGTGACCCCATCTGGATGTGTGTCTCCCACTTGAGCAGAAGGTCTGGGGGGGGGGGGGGTCCCCTCCATGGACTGGGATGTGTTTGCCCCAGAATCCGGATCTCAGTAGCTTCTTTGCTGTGTTAAGGCAGCCGAGAACGTTTCTCATATCCTCTTTTTTTTTTTTTTTTTGTATTATCTCAAGTCTTCCAAACCTTCTCTCAGGCATGAGAGCAAGCAGAAGCGCAGCACAATCAACCATGGAGTGGATGTGAGCGATGTTCATACATCATTTTAACTATTATGACATTGGCTCCAGAGTGAGGGTTGGGACCCCAGCTGCAGCGCTTCATATGATTGATGGGTGCTGGTATCCCCCGGCAAAGTTGAGTGCTATGAGCCTCTCTCTACATTAGTGGTTGTTTAGTGACACCAGCTCCAAATGTTGGTACCTCTGATCTTAGATATGGAGGCGAGAGGGTGTGGGTGTGTGGGTGCTGGGGGGTAGGTCAGTATAGGAGGGATTACAACCTACACCGGGTGTGGTTGTCGACACCGTCAGTCCTGATTTGGTTTTTGCCACAAGAGCGGCGAATTTACTGTGCATTCTTACCCATCCAGCGGACGGTGGTGGACGAGAGGGGAGGGGCACTGTGCATACAGGATCCAGAGACTGGTGGGCCTCAATGATTGATTTACAAGTTACGTAATCTGTGAATTGTTTACAAGGATTGAGTCGCATTGAATGAGTTATCGAAAAATTTACATAACAAACAAACCGTTTAAGAAGGTTGAGCAACAGTGATTGATTACATGACAAGGTTTATATCTTATTTATAATAGGAAATTTTGCCAAATTTTTCAGGTACTTGAGGAAGAACACTGTTATGGATAAAATATTTACACTTATCATGTTAAGTTTGGTAGGAATTGTCAGTGAATTCAATAAATTCACAATAATCACATACATAACACGGCAGTGTGTAAGGCTAAATCTGCTGGAAAAGTGTACATTTGGTTTGTTTAGTAAGTATAGGAAGTGCTGACTTCCATGAATATCTATTGTGTTGCTTGAGTCGAGCAACAGCAAGCATCAGTGTATCTACTGACCCTTCATGCGAAACCACGTATACTGTATATGTGGTTTTTCTTGCTTGATATTGTGATTTTAGATGGAACTGCTTGTGAGTTCACTTCGTCCTTTCATTCGATGGATTTTGCTCAAGATCCTTGATAATTATTATCATCAAGGTTATTTACAAGTAGACTCATGTCATACTCACTCACAACCTTCGAGGAGTAAGCTTTTGTTAATACATGAGTCTTATCATGCATTCTGAGCCTAATATATGAGAGGATCCAGAGAAACTGCACCCTAATTTACGTACTAGAATTTATACAAGATGACCATTGGTTGCTTGCCCTTGTGTGGTTCTTAAGCTTATACGCTCTGTTATCAAGCCTCGTCACGTGCATGTGTGTGGTACAGGATTTTACAGCTCCTGTGGTGCACTATTTAGGTACCCACTATCATTATCTCCCTCAGGGGGTTCTATTCTCCATAGCGCCACAAAGACGTTTTTTTTTTGTGTGTGTGTGTACGTTTTCATTTCCCAGTCTTTTTCGAGGCTGCTGAGTTCGAGTGGCGTCGCCTGCGTTAAAGATATCCATGCTCATGTTCCCTGCTGAAGAGAAGGAACATATGCAGCGCAGGTTATGAATAACGTCGGTAATAACACGCTGCCTTGGGGGACCCCGCTTAGTATAGGAAATTTTGGTGACGATGCAGAGGTCATGGTGATTGTGACCGTGCGTTGGTTTAGGCCGTTGGATTGTAATGTCTCGCTGATTTATAGTATGTGTTCATGTAACAATTTGTACTGTAAACTGCTCCTACACTGTCGAAGACTGTGCTTATGTATCCTTGTATGACGGTGCACTTTGTTCCCAGGTCTCTCGTAGATGCATTATTTTGACCTGCTGCGATCGTGATTGTAGAGGTGATGCTTCTAACATCCGAGAGTCATACTGATTCTGGTAGGTAATAAAGGGCTGTAGTTTTCTTGTTGCCAGCTTCATCTAAGGTTAATTAGTCTCTCATACCTTCCTCCTGCTATTTCTCTAAGGGTTGTATATGGCGTTGTAGATGTCGAGATGGTAGTTGGGAGTTATAACAACCACAGCCAACAGAACCATCACTGAAACAACGGCGACCTCCACCACCCCCCATGAACACAGCCACCACCGCCACAACCACAACTACCACCGTCACCATCACCACAGCCACCACACGACCACCATAACCATACCACCACCATAATAACCACAACCACCTCCACCACCACCACAACCATGACCATAATGATAGCCACAACCATAACCACACCGCCTCCATCATAAACACCACCACCATCACAACCAACACCACCACCACCATAACTACCACTACCACCACTACCACAGTCACCGCCACTAACCACCAACGCTACCACAGTCACCACAGCTAACCACCACCACCACCATAATCACCACCACCACCAAAATAACCATCCATTTACTCTGATCGCACCAGATAATTAATCAATTCGCCACAAGGCCTCGCTAATCACGTCGCTGGTACTACATCATTGAAGGTCTGACGTCACAGCAATTAGAACCAAGAATAGCGTATCATGTGGCGTGTTGTATTGTGTATTGATAACTGCCCGCCAAAGGCACAGGGGCCCGCGCGCTCCTGCTGCCCTCTGTCCAGGAGTGAGGGAATTTATCTATAACACAAGCGAGGCACAGAGTGGGAGGTGCCGGTATACAGCGAGTGTGTAAAGGAAACTGATTGGCGAGCAACAAGAGACGCATCTGGATTCGTTCAGACCCTTTTGGAGCACGACGGTACGGCCCTTGAGCACGACGGTACGTTCCTTGAGCACGACGGTACGACCCTTGAGCACGACGGTACGGTCCTTGAGCACGACGGTACGACCCTTGAGCACGACGGTACGATCCTTGACCATGATTATAAGATACTTGAGCCCAACTTTACGATCCTTAAACATAAAATGTACGATACGTGAACATGACAGTACGATACTTGAGCACGTAGGTACGATCCATAAGTGCTAAAGTACGATGCGATACTTGTGCGTGATGTACGATACCTGTGTGCAACGATACGACACTTGAGCACGACGATACGAGATTTGAACACGACTGTGAGATTCTCGAGCACGTACGATTCTCGAGCACGACGGTACGATTCTTGAGCACGAAGGTATGATACTGGAGCTTAAGAACCATGCCGACATGCAAGGATTGTACCGTTGTGCTCAAGGATCGTACCGTCGTGGTCAAAGGTCGTACCATCGTGCTCAAGGGTCGCACTGTCGTGTTCAAGGATCGTACTGTCGTGTTCAAGGATTGTACCTTCGTGCTTAAGGGTCGTACCGTCGCGTTCAAGGGTCGTACCGTCGCGCTCAAGGGTCATACCGTCCTGCTCAAGGGTCGTACCGTTGTGCTCAAGGGGTTATACACTATTTTGCTTTTAATTACCCCAAGCTGAGGAATGCTAATTATACCTTTACGTTCGCTCGCTCGTTACGTTTGAATAATTTACATATGAAAAAGATACTGTGCTACTTCACCGCCCGGTAATTGCAGTCGTGGGGGGGGAGGAGGGGTGGGGGAAACAGCTTTGTCTGTCATACCTAATAGTTAATTGCCCTTAACTGCTCGGGCAGCAACGATTGTCATTAGCTAGAAATGAAACGTATCATTTAATTGCAATATGCTAATTCATATACAAGTGTTAGTGTCCCTGAGCAGGGTATTGTAAACATTAGTAGAATATTACAAGTTTACCCAGAAATTCACCTTTATATTTATGTATATATATATATATATATATATATATATATATATATATATATATATATATATATATATGAAAAAGGATCACAATTTTGCGCGTGATCAGGTATATTCCTGAGTCCACAAGGAAAATGAAACACGATAAGTTACCAAGTGCACTTTCGTGTAATGATCACATCATCAGGGGAGACACAAGAGAGAAATATAACCGTCAGTTGATATACAACGAAGAGAACGGCATCGCCAACCCCTGCGTCAGCGATGTAGCGCCAGGAAAACAGATAAAAAGAAGACCACATTCGCTCACATTCAGTTTCTAGCTGTCATTTGTTTCCTGGAGTCCCATCTGTTTATATAGTTCACCAGAATTAAATATATACGTACGAGACATACGATACATATATAATATAAACATCAGGCCCATGAAAATGCTGTAACCCCCTCCCCCTCCCCACATACAACACAAACTGGATCACTACGAATTCAAGATTATTAAGTCCTCGTTTCCCATGGAGAAATACGTCTCTTAGATATATACGATCTCTGTGTCCAGTTTGATTAGATCAGCCACATTTTCTTTTCTCCTAATCTCAGTAGTTCAGAATGCAGACTGTTGATTCATCATTCGTTTCAGTCGAAAAAAAAAGTGACATATTCGGGGGTTTACATTTCTCTTTGTAATGTGATCGTTAATCATTGTTGTAACTGAAGTTCGGTACGTGTTTGTTACACGTGCATTCCCTTCATTTGCTGTCTCTCATTGTAGAGAGATCTATTACAGCCACTATGCTTCCTGTCTATCGACGTGAATAGATCTGCTACAGCCTGTCTATCTGCGTGAATAGATCTATTATAGCCTCTAATTTTTTATTCTAATTTTTTTTTTTTTTCAAAAGAAGGAACAGAGGGGGCCAGGTGAGGATATTCCAAAAAAGGCCCATTCCTCTGTTCCTAACGCTACCTCGCTAATGCGGGAAATGGCGAATAGTTTAAAAGAAAAAAAAGAAAGAATATATATATATATATATATATATATATATATATATATATATATATATATATATATGTGTGTGTGTGTGTGTGTGTGTGTGTGTGTGTGTGTGTGTGTGTTATCCTGCGCCAGGTGACATCTTATAGATCAACCTCTAAGAGTCTATGAACAGCCGGGTTGACTGTGGGATAACTGCCGCAATCAGGATTGGAACCTCTGCGCTCGACCCTGGGCGGCCCCCGTGAATGCGTCTCGGGGGCCAGGAACCGCTACCCTGCAGAGGTGTAATTTGCAGTCTATCAACATGACTCGACTTAATACAGCATCTTTATTTGCTGTCTATCGGCGTGAATAGATCTGTTCTTACCTCTCGTTGTCTCTATCAGCGTGAAGAGATCTATTACAGCCTCTTCACTCGCTGTCTATCAGCGTGAATGCATCTGTCCCAGGCACTGAGAGAGAGAGAGAGAGAGAGAGAGAGAGAGAGAGAGAGAGAGAGAGAGAGAGAGAGAGAGAGAGAGGTGGGTGTTAGCTATGGCTGGACGTAACGGCTCTTTCCAAGAAGCTTCTGGTCTCTCTGCCTGCTAGAAGTAGTTATTGCCTTCCTACAACTTTGTTAATGCTAATAACCGCGGATTTGCATAAATGTTTGACGTAGGTGTGTGTGTGTGTGTGTGTGTGTGTGTGTGTGTGTGTGTCTGCAATCGCCTGTTTATAATTGCTTATATGTTACTGCTTATTTCTATGGTACGGTTGTGTGTGTGTGTGAGAGAGAGAGAGAGAGAGAGAGAGAGAGAGAGAGAGAGAGAGAGAGAGAGAGAGAGAGAGAGAGAGAAAGCTTTACGTTTGTGGGGCCTCATCTGGATTTTCTCTACTGTCGTACAATTTTTTTTAACTTTTGTGGTTTGTCATTATTCACAGTTTATTCACACAGTTTGTTCCATTCATATACATTATTGTGATATTATTCAAGTGATTCTAAACATCTATTGGAACACGTTTCTTGTTCATTTTCATGTTATGGGCCTCTGGTTGCTGTTCCATCTTTGCATCTTTCGAAGAATTGTTTACAGTGGACATCATCAAACTGGTTTAGGAACTTGAAGGATGTCATTAAATTCCTCTCTTAATCTTTTCTCTTCCCCGTTGAACAAATTTCTCTCCTCTTGACTCCTCACTTGCCATTCACCTTCTTCATTCTCATACCATCGTTGTTGTCTCAAGGCTCTCTGCGCCGCCTCTCTGAGTTCTTTGTTCTTCTCTGAGTTCGGTGACCTGAACTGAGAGGCATTTTCTAGCTATTGGCTAATACATGCTGTGAGCAAGGTCGATGAGTATATCCTTTGATCCACTGACTTCCATGCGATTCTCACATTTTCCAGAAGATTCGTCTCCTTTACTTTATGACCGAAGTGAGCCGTGCCGACAGTAGATATGACTTCGACTCCCAAGTAACCTCCCAGACTGGGTTTGCTGCATTTGATTTTTAGCCAGATAACATAAGTATCAATGTCTTCTTCCTTCACTCTGTACCATCATCATTATGTTTGCATGTACTCAGATTAACTCTCACCAACCTGGTGCTCGACCCCAAATTTTGGTGTCTGGTCCCGGTCCTCCTAAAACTATTTGGTCGTGATGATTTGTCTTGACGGACTCCATATATTGATTCAAAAATCTAACCAAGCTTGGCTCTGAGCTTCTACAAGGTATGCCTTTGATCGTGAGTTTGATATGAAATTGATCGCCTGAAAAT